>NW_024511432.1:7561684-7715114 GCF_017590135.1 Pyrgilauda ruficollis
CTATCTAAGTATTTAATTACCATGCCAGGCACAGATACAGCACAGATGCAGTGGCCTTTCTCAAGGATGACAGCTATTTTTAGTAAGGGAAATGAGACTATCCAAATAGACAGACGTTTATTTTAGTTTCTCGTGCATCATAACTGTAGAAAAAGCCTAATGAAGAATCTTCTTGTTTCTCCAAGATCTACATCTTAGCTCAGCTATATTTAAGGCAACACGAAGGGGGCTGTTATTTTAGTCCCTTGGGATTCATCTGTAAAAAACACAGCAGCTTGTGCTGGCTTTCATCCAGCTTTGCTGCTGGCAAAACATGTCTCTTCAATCTCTTTGTACTCTCAGCTACATGACCAAAATCCTGTTTAGCCGGTTTTTCAAACTGGTGTTCAAAGTCTCTCCTTCCCTCTCACCACCTTTTCTCTAAGAACTGTTTTAGGTTTTGTGGTGGCAAGTATACAGAGCAGCTTGCTTGATTCTTCCTCTTCCCTCTGTTCAGTTTTTAATCTTGGTGTGGAATTATTGAACATATTCCTTTAAATAAGGAATGACTCATCAGTGCTTTGCTGGAGAGACTGATCTGGTGGAATAAGCAAGAAAGGTGGAGGATCATGCTGATAGACTGGTTCTTGCAGTCAAAATGAGGGCTGGTTGCAAGATGCAAAGAGGTAATTAACAGTGTGTTGGTGCTGTGGAAGGAGCAGATGAGCAGGGCAGACAGGGTGTGTGAGCTTGGTGGGGGCAGCGTTAAGGTGGGGCGGCTTTGCCTGCTGGAGTGGGGGCGTGCTTGGACGGCAGCATGAAGGTGAATGACAGCAGGTAAATAGCTGAGATGGATTTTATTAGTGGAGTGAAGGAGATGGGGATGGAATTTATGAAATGACAGAGTTGTGGACAGGTTGTTCAACATGTGAGACAGAAAAAGGTAATGTAAATCTGGTGCTGGTCTTAACTTGTCCTTTGCTTGCTCCATTTGGGTGGATGCCGGTTCAAGGCTGTCTTTTGAAATGCTGCCTGAAATCTGTGGTGCAAGAAAGGAGACTGAAGATGGCTTTTCCTGGGCAATGCTGAATTGCTTAACTGGTGTGGCTTGTTGTGCTGAACAGTGTGGCTTTACAAACACATCTGCCCTAGCTGCTTTCACACGTTTGACTCATGTGTTGTGTGTATCTATTGCCTGGAAGATTTGAGGGTCCAGTGTGATCTACAGCAGCAAGAGCTGGTCCACAGCTATGCCTTTCATACTCAACCTCTGCAGAATCAGGAGACATCTCCTGTGGATGAAAGAAGCTACTTCAGGCTGATCTCAAATATCTGTTGTTCCTCTGGGGCTATTTTGCCCTGTGCTGTGATCCTGAGTGAATCTTCCCATTCACTCTGCTACCCCCTCCTCTCCTCAGTTAACCCATGCCATAGTTGAGCTGGTTTGGATAACAAAGATTGCTTATGTCTCCTGACTATTCTTCCCACAGCTGTCTTGCCCTCTTCCAGAGCAGTACACCCCAAAGTTTGAAACAGGTTGTTTTTAAAATAGAGGTTTCTAAATTAGCTCCCAGCAAGGCCTGCCAACCTTGTGGCCGTTTATCTAAGGTACTTTAAGCTGCTGGGATTTGGTAAGAAAAGTAGAGTATTGTTTTGACACGTTGATTGTTCCATTGGAAAGGAGTTTGCAATGTTGAATGTTATCACTGACATTTAATAAATATGCACTGCAAATACACTTGGTAAAAATAAAAACAAATGCTGATCCTCAGTAGTTCTTTAAACCTTAGTACACTTGGAATTCTGGGCTTATCAGTGTCCTTATGCAATATTTTACTACTCTGGCATCTTCTCAGTACTGGCTTCTGAAATTATCTGTGTTGTCTTTTCAGCTGTAGATTGTGTGGGAAACACCACCTGGAAAAAATGTGAATATTTCACTGCAAGTCTTGATTTTTACTAACGTGACTTACACCATTTGACCTGAGCATTTCCTCCCTTGTGCAAACATTTTTCTCCTTTAGTTTTCTAACTTGATGAAGTCTTTTTTATCTACAGTTTTTACATTTTGTGTGTACAGCAGGAGACTCCTTACGTTTGCTGCTTTCTACAAATTGTGTAGGTTAGATTTCTTCTTATATCTGATCAAAATAACTTCCTAACTGCACTCTGTGTTAGCTCTTGAGCATCTTCAGTAACACAAGGTACAAAGTTGAAGGTTTGGGGAGTGTTTTATTGCTGTTCATCAGTAAGACTCTTCTTCCTTTCAGCAAGAATCCCTGTGCACCCCCACTGGAGGCTGATTCCTATCACCATTTCCAACCCCTTTTTACAAATATTTGCTCTTTACTGTGCCCGTTGGTATCGGGGTTCGCTGTTATTTGTCTCTGTGTTGAGTTCCCACACATTAGTTAAAAAAAACAAACAAAACAACAAAAAAAAAAAACCAAACCAAAAACTAGTAAGTTTCTGCATTTAGTAAGAAGGTAATTCTCATGTGCATCGTTGTGGTGAAAATATTTGTTGTTGGTCTGTGACTGCGGCTGTCCACAGAACTACTTTTCTTAAGTGGTTCCTATGGAGTCCACTGGAATTTTCTTCTTTTTCTGATGTTTACACATCAACTGAGGTATTTTGAGCACTCTCAGATCTCAATTTTCTGACTTTAAATCATCTTTGAACAATAACTGGCTTTAAAGCCTCAGGTTCTTCAAGACTTCAGCTTGTGGTAGGACCACAACCTGTAGTAGCAATTGGGAGGAAACAGGCTTTGGGAATCTGCAAGTTTAGGTTGGTTGATTTTTAGTTAGTTATTTTGTCTGTGTGTGATGTGTTTGTTCTTTTTGTGTGTTTTGGTAGTGTGCAGAGAATTGCATTATAAAGGTTTTTGTTTTGGGCGGATATTCACCCTTCTTACAGTTTCAAATACTTCTCTGCTATTAAATAACTTCACTTTGTAGATATGTTCATATTTATATCTGTAAATATATCTGCAAATGAAGCAACTTACCCATCTCTGCCCCTCAGTTCCCTGTTTTGGTGTGTAGTACCCACTACTACTGGATTCTGAACTCAGAATGGCAGTGGAACTCCAGTCAGCTGCCCAAGCCTAGAAAAGGGCCTGGATTGGTCTGAGCAGCTATTTTGAAACAAAGCCTGGGAAATCATGTCTCTGCTCCTTCTAAATCATGTTCAATACATGTGTTTTCCCTTGTGGAGCCTTACCTTTGGGCTGCAGGTGCTGCAGCACTTGTTCACACTGAGCTCTGTGTAGCTGTGGGATCAGGTCATTAGGACATCATCTTTCCTGAGCAGAGACTGTAATGATGTAAAGTGCCACATGTGGTATGGTAAAACAAACCAACTCTCTTTTCTCCCCATATACAGGTTAAAAGACAGCACAAAGATATTGTCTGAGCCTCAAATCAACTTGTAATTTGCTTTTGGGGGTGGTTGTTTTGGAAATAGAAGCCGTTGCTGAGAGCAGTGGGTGGCTACTGCATCGTGATTGTAATTATTGCTTTGCTTGTGAGGTGATGCTTTCCTGAGAGGGAGTAGCATCAAGAGGGAAGCTTAGAATAATTGCATTTGTACCCTTGAAAATTAGTTAACAGGCTACTGATTACTGATACATGTAGATACTATAATATGCTAGCTGACTTATTAGGAGCTAGGAATTTAACACTGGTATAGAGTAATAAAAGGCTGGAAACTGTTATCTAAGGGTGGAAAATAACAGAATAAGACAACTGGAGCCCTTTCCTCTTGAGAATTAATCTGCTGGGGGTTAGCCATCCTGGAGCTGGAAATAATTTTTTTTAATCTAGTATTCATAACACTTTATCTCTACCAAGAACTTTATTAGCTTGGACATGACTTGATTATAATTTTACTTTTCAAGGTATTAGATCACTATTTGTTTGGCTTTTCTTAATATATTACTTTTGAAACATTATTAAATCATGATGGGTAGGGTTTTTTTTGTTTGTTTTTCAAGTTAAATAATTATTAAGGACATAATCAAAGTCAAAGGTGCTATAGGTGAAGAAAGGGTATTGCAAAATCAATATTGTAGTTTATCTTCAAAGTTCTTTCAAATATTTAATAACTTAAATTATAGTTAGTCCAGATTTTGTACATTACCAATATAATATGATAATTTTTCATATGAACTCATAATTCTGCCATAATCTTCTTAATTAGTCTTTTTACTATATTCTGTGTGTTCTTGTTTTCTATACAAATGCATACAGTTTATTTGCTTACTTTAATCAGGAGCGTGTCTGTTCTCCATCATGTTTTTCAAAAACTTTTACAAAATATTGAATTACTTTATCTCTTTTTTAAAAAAAAGTGCTGAAGCATGGCAAGTGCATGAAATTATCAGTCAATACAATGAAACTTTTCACTTCATTTTCAAAAACTTTAACAAAATATTGAATTACTTTATCTCTTTTTAAAAAAAAAAGTGCTGAAGCAATGGCAAGTGCATGAAATTATCAGTCAGTACAATGAAACTTTTCACTTCATTTTACAGTTTAGTCAGCTGGTATCCAGTGATTTGAAAGTACTTGGAAGGAGCTCTTACACACTCTGCAGTGATGGCCAGCTACTCATCCGACAAGTTCTCCACCCAGAAACATCCAAGAAGGTACAAGATGAGAACTGGTGCAGAGAGGCAGCACTGGGAGGGGAGTGATACAATTCCACCTGGGAACTGGAGTGTCCCATCCCTGCCTGAGCCCTGAGTAGTTATTTTAGGCACTTGATCTTGAAAGTCAGCCACACTACTTGGACTCCCAGATGAGCATAAGGAAGAGGAACATTAGGAAAAACAGGATAGAGATAGAAGCAATACAAGTACTTTGAATTTTGTGTGTGGGGTGGAAGCAGAGGTACAGATCAAAACTCAGAAGTGATGGAGAACTATTGCTTTGCTTAGGCTTGTGTTAAACCAGTGTCCTGTGGAGGGTAAGCACACAGGTGGTGGTGTGGCCTGGCAGTGCTTCCCCATCTGCACTTATTCAATGGGAAGCAGAGTTGCGTCTTATTTGCTACACCCACGTGAAGCAACAGTTTCTGCTCCAAGTTCCTGGAGGGTTTAGAGCACCCTGTCATGCACAGGGAGAAGAACCTGTGCAAGGTGGTGGCTCTTGAGTTTGCTGGCTTAGCAGGGTCTGCAGGAGCCCCACAACAATGAGAGCTGCTGACATGGAAGGAGCTGGCTAGTTGTTGGATTTTTTCCTGAAAGTTGCTGAAAGGGATTTTGTAAACTGTGACAATGTTTATTTAAAACTTGTCGTCATGGTTTGGCACAAATCTGCTTTTCAGTGTAGCCACAAAAGATAAAATAGTGTCAAAAATGGGAATTAAGCAGCAAAACACAGATATTTTAAAATATTTTTTTCCCAGCCATCCTCTCCATCTGTTTTGCATGGGTCTGACTCCCAGAGGCTATTTGACTTTGTTCATGTAGAGATCCAGTTCTGTAGAGTTATGGAATTTGAACTGTGTTACAAAGGAATCAAACTGCTCTGTCGCCAGCAAGCTGGTGACATGGAACTACGTGATTTCTGAGAGTACCTCATTCAGTTCAAAAGTATTAATTGAAATTTAAAGGGATTGCATGTATAAAATAAACATTTTTACCTTCCTTGTAGAACTTTGTGTTGTCAGACTGCTTCTATTCCTTTTATGATCTGCGCAAAGAATTCCACACTTGCTACCCTAGTTCAGCCGCCGTGAAAGATCAGACTATCAAGACCATGGCAGAATGTATCCTTTTGCTTCAGCTTATATCCCACAATCACTTAAGTTCCTTGAATTTTATCTCTGTGATTGAGTTTAGAAAACTAAAACTAGATGCGGGTTTTATAAACTCACAGGTAAAGTGAAAGGAGTGTGTGTCAGGGGAGTTGCTCTGCTTGTAATTTTTTTTCCCCCCAAGTCGAATCTAATTGATTTCTAAACCATATTTAGTAAATCTGCCAAAGAAAAGCATCACTTGCACTGGTACTTGATCTTAAAGGGAAAGCTGAGCTGTCAGTGGGCTTTTTCAGCACCAGCTGGCCTGCAGGTTTCCACTGTTTACAGATAACAGTTGCATGATCCTGACTACACTGAGTTTAAAATAAAGCAAAAACAAAACCCACATATTACCCTACATATCAATTCAAATTAGAGGGATTGTTGAGGCCCATCTGAATGGGATTGAAGTTCGGTTATGTTTGAAGTGATAAGAACTTGTCAGCTTTTCCTTTCTTGGACTGTTAACACTGCAGCTATGTAAGCACTCAATAGTTTTCAAACTGTTGTCTGTTGAAGTGAATATAAACCAGTTTATCAGCAGTGTAACATGTCTAATAGCCACATGTCCCCACTAAGACCAGTACATTTGATTATTAGTTCTGTGCTAATATCATGAAAGCCTTATGACTTACTTACAAAGGATTGTGCAAGTCTGTTATTTTCTATAATCACCTGTTTAGATCTAGGCTTAGGGACAGATGAAGCAGAGGAGGACTTTGGCGTGTGGCAAGTGAAGACCATGGTGGCTATCATTTTCAGCATGCTTTCAGAAGGTTGTAGTAAGTTAACTATTTATACTGAATGCTAAAATCCTTCTTTTCTGAAAGAATTGGCAGTGGTGCTGTCATTCTTAAGTAATCTCTGACTCTGGTTATATTTAAACTTCCTGTTTTGTCACAGATCACGTATTTACTGAGCCTGAAACTGTGAAACACAAGTATGAAACAGGTCCTTGGTAAGTGCTCTTGTCACGGTTGTTTACAAATAAAGATGAGTCTTGTGTGCAGCAAGGAAAGCTTGTGAATATTTCCCCATGGTCATGTGAAAGCAGGCTGGCTCCTGAGAACAGCCCAGTGTAATCAGTGCACAGTCACTGCAGTGCAGCCAGACTGTGGCTGGCATGCTGTACTTTAGTCCATCTCTTTAAAGTCACTGCAAGTTAAATGCTCTTTGTTCTCTTGCTTCTGTTTTGCATGGCAGCGAGGCTGGCTTATCTTACCCAGGTGAAGAAATATTTGTGAACTTTCCCTAAGTCAACAGGGCTGATGGCCAGTGCACCCTACATGAGCTGAGCTGTGTGGTGCTTCTCAAAGTGGTTTTACATTCTCACTTGGATGTTGGGTTTAGGGATGAAGGAACAGATGGCTCATCTGTACAAATGCATTTCAGTGACCAGACTGAAATACCTTAGGCTGAAGTAATTTGTGTTGCTTGGACTGCTAGATCTTTCAAATGAAATTAATTCAGTTCCTCATTACAGTGAGGCAGTTTTCCTATTTTTTTATTTAAGGAATTGCAATGTGGTGACAACCTTGTGCATCTACAGTGTTATAGATATAAAGGGATTATCCAAGTTATCTTCCCTTTCTTTATTGAAAGGAATAATGGAGATAGGAGAGTCTCAACATAAAATATGCTCCCAATTTACAATTCACTTAGTTGCAATCTGAAGTTTGATAAAATATTGGAAAACCTGGATGAAAGCTTACTTTTTCTTCTTTTTTCTTTTTGTGCAGTAGTAAATCTGAGACTGTGGACAGTGAGACAGTAATACGTGCCAGAGGTTTGCCATGGCAGTCTTCAGACCAGGATATTGCTCGTTTTTTCAAAGGACTCAACATTGCCAAGTAAGATAAGGAGAATTAGCCTTGCTTTATCACTTTGCCTTTAATAGCAAGTTCTTTTAATATTTGCTGTATACACATCCCTCACTCTCCCCACTGGAGTCCTTCAGTCTTTCCCCACTTGACCCCTTCCCATGCTGTGGCCATGACAGCTGAACAGGTTTACCACCCTTAGGGGTGCAAGAAAAAGTTTTGAAATATGTGAAGAAGAAAAGAGACTTGTCAATTGAAAACAAATATATACATCCATTTATAGCTAGTATAAAAAGGGAGAAACTCCTATTGCATTAATCAAAACAGAGGCCAAGACATAAAAAAAGCTTTAATTTTGTGCCTGTGTGGTGCTTCACACAACTTATAATTCTTCTATACCCCCTATACAGGCCACATTCAGAAACTTCTAAGTCCTCTTTGGAATAAATTTTCCTGTGATTCAAGTGTATGCCTGTGTATAGATTTATGTGTATACATATATATGAAGAGAGTTGAGGTTATTTAGCATATCTGTCAATTAATATATATTGCAGACCTCCAACACCGAGAAAATATATATATTTTTTTTTAATTTAGAGTGATGAGGAACTTCAAATGTGCATCTCTGAGGTAACAGGAAGGACAAATTTGAATCTTTATGGGAGTTGAGAAAGTGATGAACAGCATGAGATCCAGGATCTCAGTGAAGCAGATTTTGAAGTATAATTGTGTTACAAGAAAAATTAAATTTTGGATAGTAGCAATTTCTTTTCCAATCTGTAATCTTCATGTTTAAGTCTGATTCCTTTACTATTCTTACACAGTTATTTATTAAATGTATTAAAGATTCAGACTAAGCTTATGTTTGTTGTCTTTACCTTCCAGGGGTGGTGTGGCTCTTTGTCTGAATTCCCAAGGAAGAAGAAATGGGGAGGCTTTGGTTCGGTTTGTCAATTCTGAACAGAGAGACCTTGCCCTGGAAAGGCACAAGCATCACATGGGCAGCAGATACATTGAGGTAAAAAGTTGTGACTTGAAACAAATCTTTGGAGAGAAACCTGAATATTTCAGGCTATGTTCTCATTCAAAACCAAAGTGCACTTCTGTTTTGCTCAAAATACCAAAACACAATTCTCTTGCTTGTGAAAGTGAGTGTGTGGTTTAAAGCTGAACATTGTGATATTCATGTGGAATTTTTTGTTCTTTCTTTCAAGGTTTACAAAGCAACTGGGGAAGAATTCTTAAAAATTGCAGGAGGTAAGTGATGCTGGAATTCAGTGTGATTACTTCAGTTCATAGGAATGTTGTTCATGCTCTTTTTTTTTTCCTTAACTGAGGAGGCAAATGGATAATGAAGTAGCTTTTCCTGTTTTGCCTTCCAAGAATGTTTGACCCTGTCAAGTTCTGTTTTCACGTGGTTGAAACTGAGCTGTGAGCATCTGAGCTGTGATGTTCACAGATTTCCCTCCTTCTTGGGAGGAAGACCAGCCTTTGCAGTGGAAGCACCTGTGTATCTTGTATTAATTCACACTAATCTCATCTTTGCTCTGATTTCATTAAAATATGAAGCACTTGCAGATTAAGAAGTTTTCCCCTCAAAACAGATTGCTGACAGTTAGTAGTGTTTTGGGTCTTGTCTGGGTTTGTTCCTGGCTGCTTACCTACTGCAGTATTCCTTAGTGCTTCCCTGCTGCTGCATCCCCTGGAACTGGGTGCCCAGCACCGACCACAAGTTCTTGGCTGACCATGGGCTGTTATCTCTCTGCCAGGCACCTCCAATGAAGTGGCCCAGTTCTTATCCAAGGAGAATCAAGTTATCATCAGGATGAGAGGCCTTCCCTTCACTGCTACTCAGGAAGATGTCTTGGGGTTCCTGGGACCAGAATGCCCAGTCACAGGAGGGAAAGAGGGACTTCTCTTTGTCAAGTACCCAGATGGCAGGCCCACAGGAGATGCATTTGTGTTATTTTCCTGTGAAGAATATGCACAGAATGCACTTAAAAAGCACAAAGAAATACTTGGAAAACGTTACATTGAACTCTTCAGGAGCACGGCAGCAGAGGTCCAACAGGTTGTAACTATTGGTTGTGAGACTCAAAACTGAACAGTTGAAACATTTCTTCTAATGCTTGCACACAAATATGTTGTAGACAACCATGAACATTTATTATATGAAAAATGTCAAGAAAGGTCAATATATATTTCCTAATGGTCATGGAAAATTGTGCAGCACTGCTTTTGCTTTGTCTGGGGAGGGGGGTTTTGGGGTCTTTGTTTAAGCTGCCACTGCCTGGATGGGTTTTCTACCATCCTTCAGACTATAAAGGGAAAATCATTGCATATTTTTCTTCTCCTTAAAGGTTGAGTGAAACCAAAAAAATAATTTTAGAAATATAGTAGATTGATAGTATTGTAGTAAAGCTTTTTGAAAATCTGCAGTATTGTCTTTAAATACTAGTCTCCATGTACAGAATTTCTAATATTAAATCCAAATCTGGATGCATGAAATGAGCAACTGCTTTCTTGGAAAGTAAGAATCAAGAGGATGTATCTTAACTTTTTTGGTGAAAGGAAGAGATTTTTTTTTTCCTGAGGTAATTTATTTCCTTTTTTCCCTATCCTTCACCATCATTACTTTCTTAAACTGGTAAAACCACTTCATTTCTTCACCAGCTTGTCCCTATGAAAAACATCACATTATGGTATTTTTCTTCCTGACACAGAATATTTCTAGACTAGTGGCTCCAGAGGGAACCACTATTAGATTTGGTCTGGTCTTTGCATAACCACTGGCTATAAAAATGTAATACAGTTACTGTGCAACTTATATGACAAGTGAAGTCTTTCTGTAGAAGGGATGGGACAAGGGAAAGAATATCCACACTTGTAGATCATTGCTACTACTGTGATATGGATATTACAACAGCCAAGAATCTGTGTGCTGGGAAGATTGGGAAGTGGCATTTCCCCCTCCCCCACAGCTTCCCTCCTGAGAGAGAAGGAACAAAATCACCCTGTCACAGCAACCAAGTCTCTGCTTTTTCTCTACTTTTTTCAGGGAGACCTGGATATAACTTACATTCTACCAAAAATGTCATTACTTCTTCCTCTTTGACAGCTGTTTAGGCTGACACCCAAACTTTTTTGCTGCTTGGGCAAGCGATTATTTCTTAGGAAATGACGGGCTACTTGTCTGAGTAATTACAAGAAGTAAAGCCAGCTCTCATCTACTTTGTGTTAGTACAAAGTAATTGCAATACTCTCCACACAACTGAGAGAGATTTCTGTCCTGAAAGGCATTACAAGGAGATTCTTGAAACAAACTCCCTAAGCTGAATCACTTTTAAAAAAACCTAAAGCTTTGTAACCTGATTTTTGGTACCTCTTTCAGTAGTATGTGTTTATTTGTGATAATCATCACTAAAAATGGTTTTCAGCAGTAAGCCCCTACATGTGTCATATGTTCCCTTTGTCATTTGGAAATGAGTCAAGAGAAAATGTTGAGATCAAAGTCTCCTGTAGTCTTATCTTTAATTTTTATTTTTTCCTCAGAAAATCTGTACTTGGAGATGAGCACTGGGGTTAAAAAAATAAGCACCCTCTCTTAACCAACCAGGTTTTAGAATAAATTATAATTAGTGCTTTTACTTACTAGCTGTTTCAGGTCTCAGTTCTTTTAAAATGACTGGTTTTAATTTACCCTGATTTAACTAAGAACTGTATGTGGCCATACTGGTTTATTAGCACAGATGTGATTTCAGATGTTCCTTTTTGAGATACTATAAACAGTAATTGGCTTTTAACTTTTTTATATTGACATGAGAAAAGTCTGTTATTGGGGTCTGGCAAATTTAATTTGTTAGCCTTCCCCTCTCTGAGTTTAAAATTTTCAAATGCCCGACAGGAAACTAACTGCAATAATTTGGCATAAGAAGGGTTTGTTGGAAGTTTGTTGGAAATAGTGTTGTGAGAACTGCTCTGTGCTCAGACGGGTGATTGTAAATCTGCATTGCTGTGGGTTTTTTGCCAACAGGTACTTAATCGATACATGTCAACACCTCTTATTCCAACTCTTCCAACTCCCATCATTCCAGTCATACCCCCACCATACACCATTGCCACGGGCAGCGTCCGCGACTGCGTGCGGCTCAGAGGTCTTCCTTACACTGCTGGCATTGATGACATCTTGGAATTTATGGGAGATGCCACAGGGGATATCAAGCCCCATGGAGTTCACATGGTCCTTAATCAGCAGGTAACAGCATTTTGCATGGGAGGAGTAACTTTGCATTGACTGAACAGGTTAGAAGTCAGGGCAGCTTACCTGATCTTCGCTTTACTCTTCTCCAGCCTTGGAAAATTACAATGTTCTCTTCGTCTGTCTTTGCCTCATTTCTCTTCCTCTTTTACATACACCCTTGCTTTTCTCTCTCTGTATGTATATATGCATCAGCCTGGGAAAGATGAAGCTTGTTCTTTGAATGATAACCTTATCCTGGAGGCTGTTTTCAGCCAGAGGCTGGAGATACACAACAGAAATTTCTCCTTTAGATGGCATAGCTGCTCTGTCAGCTTCAGGGTTCCTGCTGTGTTGTTTGAGTGCTCTTTGTGTCAAAATGAGCTTTTTCTAACTTGATTAGCAGTTGCTTAGGCTTTAAAGAGAGTTTATAATTAAAAATTGTGGTTTGGGTGTATTTTAATGATGTGATCATAGAGATATATTTTCCCTGTTGTCTTGTGTTGAAAGTAAGTCCTTAATTACAGAAATACTGAGGTATTAAAGAAAACAAATGGGAGATCTACTATATTTGTTTCGGGGGGGGGGGGGGTATATATTTTTTTGGTTAAGGAAGTTTTTTGTATTTTATACAGACAGGTATATCTGTCAGATTGCAGAAACTCAGACCCAGAAATAAACTTCCAATGGAGCTATAGACTTTAGTAAAGGATCTGGAACTTTATGCTGTTGTACTATTACCTCAAAAGTAGTTGTAGGAAAGGCAAAGCCAAGCTCTTCCTAGAGCTTCACAGCAAAAGAATAAGAAACAATGTGAATAAACTACACCCAAAAAATCCCATTCCGGTTGATGGAAAAGCGAAATAATAAAATCACAATGAGAAATTAACTAAGCATCTGGACAGGTTCCCAGAGGTGATATGGAACCTTCACCCCTGGAGATGCTCAGATTTCAAGTGGAGAAGGCCATGAGTGGCCTGACGTAAATTGAAAGTTAGTCCTGCTTTGAACAGCTTTTGGATGAGAAACCTCCAAATTTTTTTCCATGCTACACTATTCTGTTTCTTTCTGCAGAGGACTGAAGTAGCATTGTGTTAACTGGGCCCTTGTTGCATGAGTCCTAATTTTTCTACTCCTAAATAGAATGGTTGAGTTGTGAGTCACTTGTGCCAGAAAAGGAATAATGATACAGGCTTTCAGTAGATGTTTGATCTTAGTCCTTTCTGCATTTCTTGTGATCTGGGTGATTTCGTAACAGATTGACCTACAGTTACTTCCCCACCTCCCCTAGGGACGACCGTCAGGTGATGCTTTTATCCAAATGAAATCTGCTGACAAAGCCTTTATGGTGGCTCAAAAATGTCACAAAAAAATGATGAAGGACCGTTATGTGGAAGTATTCCAGTGTTCTGGAGAGGAGATGAACTTTGTTTTAATGGGTGGCACTTTAAATCGTAGTGGCTTATCCCCACCGCCATGTAAGTTACCATGTAAGTCTCCAATTCTTCTGCTCTCTGCTGCTAAAGGCTGATATGTGGTAGGTGCTGAAGCTTTGTGGCCTTTCACCTTTTGACTCGGGTTTTGCCATGATCAATAATCATCCATCTGTGTACATGCTAAGATTGGAATTGTTCCCTTTGGGCAATAATGGGACTGATCAGAAGCATTTTTATTGTATTTTCGGTGGTGAGTAGAGGGCAGCAAGGCCTTGCCAGTGAAATTGTTGCACACTTTGCTTTTTATGGGTGTACTGTTCTTCTGAGCTCTGCAGTAGACTTGCCTGTAGTGAAACCTACTTGGAATGAGAGGGATTTTTAAAATGGGGAGAAGTTCTATATTCCAGCTGCCGATGAGTGCTCTTGCTATCTTGCCTCAGAGCATTGAGAAGGTACTCTTTGGGCTTATTCTTGAAGGAAAACACCCACTGGGATGATATACTAACCAACCATAGAGTGGTGAAGTTGGATGGCTTTTAATTTTTTTTACTTTAAGATTACAGTGAACCTTACTGAGGAGCTATAATGGAATTTTACTGTAGTGTTCTAATTAGTCTCACTACCAAATCACAAAGCAGATACTGATGTGTATTTGCAAAATAGTAAAAAGCTGCCAAATATAGTATATAAAATCAATTTGACTGCACACCAAGCCAAGTTTATTGTTCCTGTACAAATTAGGTATTTGTTAATCAAAATGCATCACACTAGTGATCTAGTGGGGTATTCTCCCTTCCATTTTCTATATCCCAAAAATACTTTTTGAAGTTATGTTTTGAAGGAAGCTTATACATGAAGTCTCATGGTCAGTAGTTATGGATGCCCATGTGTGCATCCATGTGGATGTCCAAGCACTATTATGGTGCTTTTGTCCCACAGAGTACGACTTCTGTTAGAAAACACCAGGGTGTGTTGGTGTGCACGCCTGCTTTCTCTATGCACATGGCTTTATGCTTTCTTTTATTAACTCTGAAGTTCCCTACTTTCCATTTACATATAGACAAGGCTGCTCAGACCTAGGAGCTGTGAACTTTTAGGAATTACTCATTCCAAATGCCCCGGCTGTTATTCGTGGCACTGTAGCAAAGGTCTCCAGGGGAGAGGCTAGAGAGCAGTCTTTGCTCAAGTATTCATCAATCATGCCCAGATGGTTTTAATCACATTGCTGTAAGAGAGGAGTTACTAATCCAAGAGTTCTCCATTCTGATTGCTTTTTTGTTGCTGTGTCCTGGTTTGGTTTTAGGTCTTTCTCCACCAGCTTATGCTGCTTTCCAAACAGCAGCTGTGATCCCAGCAGAGGCAGCAGCCCTTTACCAGCCACAAGCCCTCCTGCCATCCACCAGGACGCCTCAGGCCTCTGCAGCTGCTCCTCCAACTGTTACCTACTACCCAGCCCAGGCTGCTCAGCTTTACATGAACTACACAGCTTACTATCCCAGGTAACCCTGAGATTTCACTGCTCCTCTTGGCCTTTCATCCCAGTGCAGTAGGTGACTCTATGGTCACCTGTGAACAGCTCTTAAATTTGTACCTCTAGGGTAGGTAGTCCTGGAAACTTAATGTTCAGCAACAGAGGCAGAAACCATTTTAACTGTTTCTCTGTGACCTTGTAAGGGGGTTCATCTCCTCTGTAGGTTCTGCTTGAATTTCGTGATAATGTTGGCCAAAAAGGGGTTTTATGGCACTGAGGCAAAGTCATCAAGGCAGCTCTACTTATTGGCCAGAAGAGGAGCTGTGTCAATCCACACCTCTACCCTCACCTCTTAGTTTGTTCTTTTACTTACAATACTCTTTTCATGCTGAAAGATTCATCATAGGTGTGTACTAGGTTTGATTTTGTACATCAGTGAGACCAAAGAACACTTTTACAGGTGTAAAAATGCAAAGCAAATCTCCCTTTCCACAGATGGTATCAGCATGAGTCACTGAAGTCTGGTGCAGGGGTTGTGAGGGAATAGCTTGTTCACTGGCTAGGCTTGTGTGACACTTGCTAGCTTGAGTATCTGGTAATTTGCTAAATGGGCCCTGACCAGAGATGGAGATGCTAATTACTCACTCTTTTGTGGCTCAGAAATGTCAGATTTGGGTGTTTTCCTCCTTTTCCTATTATGGCTCCCCCTCCTCTTTATTTCTTTGTGTGTTTATTAACAATCTTAAAACAAGTAGTCTGCAGCTACCTTTTCTACTCCCCTGTGAAATAACAAATGCCACTCCTTATGTCTTTAAGTACAAATGCTTGCTATTTTCCCCTCCCTCCCTTCTCTAAAAATAGATCATGAGATGCTGAAGAGAAATCAAGAAAGTCCACAAACAATCCACATCAGGACTTAGTTTTTCTGTAGTATTTGGATTATTTTTCAAATCTAAATTTTCAGTTCCATCTTTGCCTATTCTGAGCAGTAGAACCAGTTATTGGTTTTTGTAACAATTTTGCTGTCTCTCTCTCTTTCAGTCCTCCAGTATCTCCTACCACGGTGGGGTACATTGCAGCTCCTCCAGGAGCTGTGGCAGCTGCTGCCACTGCCACCCACACTCCGATCCTGCCCCAGCCTGGAGCCTTAGTCCGGATGCAGGGCTTGCCATATAACACAGGAATGAAGGAGATACTCAGTTTCTTCCAGGGGTACCAGGTTAGTATGCTGCCCTCTCCTTGAGATGGTATTTGGACCTCTGAGTATTCAGTGATCAGTGGAGGTCAAGCTGAGCAAGCAAGAGCATTTGGAAACTGCCAAACACGTGTGCAAGCTGCTTGTTGTATATTTAACTGGCAGACTGAAGAGTAACACACGATTTGCCTTCTTATTAAATAAACAAATCCTGACTTGGAAGCAGTGATTTGGTGTCTGGGTTTGGGGTTTGAGTTTGAAGACCTCAGAGCCCCAGTGTGAGAGGGGCTGCCACAAGAAAAGTGGGGGCTGCCAAAAGTTTTCAGTCCTGGCCACTTGGTGGTGGGAGCTTTTTGGTAGGGTCAGTGTTTGACCTTCAACACTGAAAGTTTGCTGATTTCTAATACAGAGGGCTGTGAGCTGGGTGTGGTGACTTGCAAAAGGAGACACAGCTGTCTTGGTTAAACACTGTTTCAATTGCTAATGATTGGTAATGATGAGGCAGGAACATGTTTCATTAAAGCTGTATTACATTGCAAACTAAAGGAAATCTGTATTATCCATGCTGTCCATATTGACAGCAAATATACTGTAAGTAATATCAGTCTGTATGGACTGATGAAATGCTCACAGGTGAGCAAACAAACTTATCCTCTTGATAAGTTAAAAAAAAGAAAGGCACCAGCTACAAACACTGTTTTCCAGCAGCTCTTATTTGATGTCTTCTGCCTTTTGTCTCAGAGGATACTGTATCTATATCCATGGTTTGTCATGACATCTTTGCTAAAAGGAAAGGTAATTGAATATGGTATGTTCTGGTGAGTATTTAACTCCTGTGGATAACAGCACTTACACAGTCCCAACTCTGCCCTTTTGGGTACTACCTGGAAGTTCTGAACTAAAATCCTCTTTGTGGCTCTCAAACCCCACTGCAAATGGACAAGTGATTTGTGTCAAAAGGCAATAATCTTTGCATGTTTGTCCTTCAACATCCTGAGATAGCAGTGATATTGCAAGAGGTAATAGGAAAGATTCTGGCTTGGTATGTTTTCTTTCTTTATTTCTTTTTTTTTAACCTTTACATTCTTAGAAGACAATGAGCTTTAATTTGTTGAGCCAGATATCTGGTATGCAAATGAATGTAGACTGAGAACAGATGCTTAAATGTGTATGTTCCAAGTTTTGAGTACTTGGAAGGTGCGGTGCTCTACCTGTTGTGTCTTCTGTTTGAATGTTACATTTATGTTTTGAAGGCAGTTTTGTATACTCAAGTTTTTCAGTGGAAAAAGATTGTCACATGAATTTGGACAAACAGTAAAAAAGAAACTGCATATTGTTGTATTTTAGGGCTTTTTCTTCCACAGATATTTCCAGAGTTCAAACCAAGTTCAGTTATTTGTGGCTTTCATGATACCCAGAAAAGTAATAAACATTCGTCCTATTGTTTAGCCATCAATATTTTGCCTTTTAGTTGTTTTCTACTGGTTGGGAGTTTTGGTGGCTAGATGGTGGATATGTTAAAACCTTAAGTGTGGAAGCTTATTTGATAGATTGAAATTTAGCTAGAAGTGTAACTGCACCTTTGAAAAATGTGGCATGAACCTCTACCTTTTGTTAAATCTTCAGCTTAGTGAACCTGGACTTTGGGTCTCGTACTCAGTTTGCTCTTCTCCTCATTTCTGCATTTGAAGAGCAGCTCCTGGTGTTTGTATTGCACAATTAAATGGTTATAGGAACAGAAATTTTGCCACAAGGTGAAACCTATATTCTGCTGCTGCCATCTCCTGTGATCATCAGCTACTGTTATTAAATTGGTCACCTCTTTGATTTCTTTAGAAGATGTTGTCCAAATGAGATCAGGTTCAAAATCTTATAAAGGAACCAGGAATTCCTTTGAATTGTTCTTGGAATCCCACATGTGGTAATGCTAATTTTATACTCATTCATTCCTTCAGGGGGAAAGGAGATGGTGACTTACTGTAATGGGACAATATTACATCTCTGGAGAAATAACTAATCTTTTTTTTCTTTTTTCCTCCCCTTTCTTCGCATTGTTTTCTCATTTTCTGCTGCTGCCCAAGGATTTATTGCACGATGCTTCTGCTCGTTCATAAAGTGAGCCCTTAAAAATCATCAGTGGTTTGGGCATGGTTTTAATCTCTGTACAGCTAATTGATGTTGGTATTCAGTGGTCTTCAGTGTTGGTATTCTGGGAACCAGATCGGAGATGCTGAAATTGAAGGGTGATTTTTGTCTCTGTGTGTCCTTGTCTGGAAGGAACAGGGTTCAAGTTTTAGTTCTTGCTTTATTCTCCTCTGAATTTTTCCTTCAGGCTTCATGGGCTCTGTACATTGCATGTGTGCACATGTTGCTACTTAAGTGAAAGCACTTTTCATACCAGACCTGCCTCTTAAGAGATATCATGAGCTTCAACAAGCTGGTCTCAACATCAGTACATGCTTCTAAAAACAAATTATTTAAAAGTCTGCAGATCAGCATTTTAATTTTCATTTAATTTTATTAGTATTAGCCTCTTGGTTAGTGTTTCAGCAGCTCTGTTTCTTCTTGTAGTTCTGTTTTCTTGTTTTTATTGGTGCAAATTCCTTCCAGCTTACATGTATTTATTGTAACTTGGATTAAGCAATTGAAAAACTCGAGAAGAATTTTAATAGTAAATCAGGGAGATGGCAATTTTCCCCATCACCTTTCTATATTGTAGTGTGCTGTAATCCTCAAAAGAGCTAATTCAGTAATTCACATTAAACTGCTTTTTGGTTGTACTGTAAAGCAATAGGGCCATTGATTTGAGTCCAATTATATGCTGGATACATAACTTAAGGATAGCTAAAAACAACCACAAAACCCAAGCCAACTAAAACCAAATTGAAAAAAACAACAAACCCCAAAACAACAACAAAACCCTCACCATGCCATTCACCAACTGCTCAGCAGATCCTGGTCTCTGGACATTTTGTTGAAGTAAGGGATCCATGGATGGGATTGTGAGGAGACTCTTCAGGAATTCAGAAAAGTAACTCATATTTCATATTATGGGGTGAAGTCTGAGGAAGAAGTGGTGCAAATGAGTAATAACATACAGCAAAACTCCTCAGTGTTACTTCAGGCCATCACTCTGTACAGGTGCAGAAGCAGTGAGAGAACTCTGGTAAATAATGATTGAACAGGGGTGGTAGTCGAGTCGTGATGGATTTATGTGAAGTTGGTGCATAGCAGAACAAAATTTTTCGTAAAGTATTTTTATTTTTCTTTATTTAGTGGCTGAACACTTCATGGGTTTTACTATTTAGCCACTAAAGGAATCAATGCAAAGTATTTTAGTCTCCAAATGCTGGAGTCTCTTTTGGTGTAGGGTTTCCCTTTCAGTTTTCTTTTTTGTTGTTGTTTGGTTCAGTTTGGTTGTTTGTTTGGTTTGAGTTTGTGGCGGAGGAGGGGGGGATTTGTTGGTGTGTGGTTTTTCAATAATTTTTTTTTCTGAGAATACAAATAGTGGCAGGGCTGGTATCATGACAAGAACTGTTAGGTTAATGTAGAAGCAGATGCAGTTTAGCTGTGCCTGTGATCTTAGCTGACCAAAAACCAGTTCACAGCTGTTGTCTTGGCTAGGATTCAGCCTCCTTTTAGTAGTACTTGCCCAGTTTCTTGGAGGTTGGCATGAATGTGAAGTGAACTCACGCCTGCCTGGAAAAGACCCTGTGGATTAGTTCTTAGAAAGCAGACTTGCTATTTAGGTAAGTTGTGAGTAAGCATAGCAGTGAAAAAAAAAAAAAAAAAAAAAACCAACCAAAATCCTGGAAGATAACTAAGGTTTAGGGGCCATGGTCACCACCTGAACTTTTAAAAAGATTCCTGAATTTGCTGAAAAAGGCTGGGATGGAAATGTAAGGACTTCTTTGTGTATGTGTTTCTACATAGGAAAAGCATAAAATAAATAGTGTTCTTTAAACCTCTACTGGGCTTAAGTGTCTGTTGTCTGCAGTTATAAAGAGTTTTTGCAGTATATTAATCCTCCAAGGCTTCAGAGACACAGAATTTAAGGCTTGCTGGTGGAGGGGAGGAGGGTGAGTTGTGGTTAAAACAGTAATAAGGAAGTGAAGGGAAGTGGATGGATGGCGAAATTCCAAAGGCACTAACGACATTTCTCGGTTGTATCAGGACAACAGACTTCATTGTTGCTGACTTTTTAGGGATTAGGAGTTTGTTTCTCTGAAATGTGTGCTTAAACAAAGAAGTATTCTGTATTTCCTTTGGGATCCTTTTGAAATCTGATTCTCTGCAGCCTGAGAGGGGAATACCCCATCATCTGTGTGCCAGTCCTAAGCATGGCACCCTCTGACTAGGGAAGGGACAGGGGAAGTGGTAGAGGAAGAATTCCCACTTAATGGGATTGGAAGTCGTCTGACAATACAGACACTATTCCATGCTCACCCCCACACTCAGAATAGAGCACACTGCTTCTTTTGCTTTATTCCTAAATTTATCTCCCACCTGGAAATGTTGCCTGTGTGAAGAAAGCATCTGTGAGACTGGGACCAGTAAATTAGTGGTTACAGTTTCTGTCTATTGCCTCCCACGCTTGAAGCAAGAGACTGAAGTGGCACCCTCTGTATTTTTGGCACAAGCATTACCTGTTTCAGTCTCTGATACACAGAAGGTTCAGGTGGTATCTCTTCCACACAGAATTCAGGTATTTGTGGGTGTTTGTATTGGCAGTCTTATGGTACAATTGATGCGCTTCTAGGAGCAAAGCCAGTTTAGGGTATTTCTCCTGACTCTTGTGCTAAAGATTGCAGTTACCTACCACCAAATGTGGTTATATATTCTAGGCTTTTTTCCAGAGTCTGAGAGTTCCCTTTGAGAACTGTTTTGTGATAAAGTGTATGGGTCATTTGGGCAAGAATTGAAGCTGCCTTCCTGAAGTGGCCATTTTGCCTATGATGTTTTTCTTTTCTATCATTTGCTCCTGTTTTTTCCCAGTTGGAGTGTGTCTAAATATACTTTCCAGTTTCAGTGCTGGGTTTGTTTTGTTTTTTTTTAGCAGTGGGTTATTTTCTCTAAGTTGCTTTGTGTGTGCTGTTTGGAGACTGAGCTTTGAATATTCATTGTAGGAACTGCAAAAATGAAATGGAAATCAATGACTTACTGGTTAGTGACCTGGTTAAATCTGTGCACAGTCTGTGAGGAGAAGACAGTCCCATATTTCTCTCAGCAAAAGAAGAACAAAGAAATAAAATAGGTTGAAGAAAATTCAAGGAGGAAGTATAGTGTATTACATCTTTATTAACCAATTTACCCTTGGTTTGGTCCTGTGTGGTTGGATGTTCTTGTTTTGTTCTTATGGGTTCTGAAATGCAGACAGAATCAGAAAGATTCACAATCATGTGCTTACTCAGGCAAGCTAGGGTAGTTTTCATTTTATTTGAAGAATTTACTGTTCTACAGCTTCTGTTTTAATTGACTGCAGTCTCTTACTGTGATTAGATGCTACTTCTATTTCTAGGTCTTTTGATGAATTTATTTTTCTTCTTTCTTTCTCGCTTTCTTTAGGTCTTTGCCTAAGCTCTGACAACTCTGTACAGGACATTTTTCCAACTTTCATATTTTCTACATTGTTTATTCAATTTCAAGTGTAACTTATGAAATGCTGTCCCTTGCAAGAGTAAGACTGTAGAACTTTGCCTACTGTACATCTACTGATAATCTAAAGTATGTACTATCTTGAGACATTCCTTCCAAAGAGTAAACTTACATTTTGTAGATTTGTTTCAAGGGCAGGTCTGGGAACTCATAAATCTAATATTTGCACGGTCTGGTTGCCCTGGTAGAGACTATCTGGAAAATACTTGTTATATTTGTCTTTTACTTAATGGCATGGGTTTAGATGTGGCTAGAATTCAGTAGTAAAATTCTAGGGGGTTCTTTTCTTTTGTGTTCTCTGGGCTCTTGGTTATTGTTTTCTGTGAAAGGTGTGTACAGGATGGTTGGTGTTTTCCTTTTCAACTTCCCTTTGGATGGATACATGTTCTGTATGCCCAAATATACCCCTTTTCTCCCTAAGCTGGCAGGAGACTTTTTGTACTATAGAAATATCAAAGGAAAGGCAGCATAGTGCATCTACATTGTGTGCATTTGGCAATCATCTAAAACATTAGTCTGTCTGGGGTGGAGACAGGAAACTGTTCTGTGCACTGAAAAGATGTTCTACAACTCAGGTTATGCTAAACACTCTTGTCTTCTGGATTATAGGAACTACTCAAGTAGTCTTTGCAGCATGTGTAAGTGCTTGGTCCCTTTCCAGGATATGGGATTTGGAAAGATTATATGCTAAAAACAATGTTTGATATTCTCCAAGATGTATTTTCTGACTTCATATGTTATATTTGTACCAGGCCAGTAGTATGAGCAATTACTGTTCATATTCAGGATCTCAAATAATTTTTAGATCTGATTCACATATGAGGGTTTTGTTCTAATTTGATGGTGTGACTGTTCTCTACAGTCACTGTTTTTATGTTATTACTTCTACAAATCTGCCATGATGCGGTTACACTGTGTAGTTTATTTCATTTTCCAATGTAGAAATACACTACACTAGCATAAATGCTATTTTACTTGTGAATGCATTCATGCTGGGGCATTGATTTTTCTTTCATTACATTGGTGTAGTCTATGGAGTACAAGTATTATCTGCAGCTCAAGTGTTTGTCACTCTATCCTAGAGAAGCTGCACTTCATTTCCATGAGTGCATAAAAGATCTGAATGAGATCCATACAATTATCCCCCACCTCAGTGTGCAGGCTGGAAGATGCTCATCTGTCCCAGTGAGAGCCATTACTGGGTTCTTGATTGTTCTTATGAAAATGTAAGAGTTTGGTTACCTGGTGCTGCCATCTCATGAGTAGAAGGAAAAAAGGAGCACTTCACAAGGTCTGAACTATTTCCCTTCCTTGATAAGGAGCAGTTCAAATACACAGTTTAGAACATTCCCCACAAGCATTTACTTTATTTCTACAACCAGTAATGCAATTAATGTATTTTTTATCTTACATAAAAGTAGTATCTATCCAATTCACTGTCTCCTGCCAGTTGTTATAGCTGATACTCTTAATTGTGGTTGCAAATGATGGTCTGTGTGGCTTGCTGTGCCAGACTGTTCCTTCTCTTGCTGATTGTCCCATGTCACACTTGTACTGTAGTATGCACCCGATGACTACAATGGCCTAATTCAGCTGAGCGATCAAGCCAGGAGTGTGTTACAAGCACCGAAAGAGTGGGTCTGTTTGTAACTCTTTGTAACTTCTGAAGAAGGTAAGATGTGACTGCCAGAGCCTGGGCCTCCAGAGGTGAATGGGAAGGGAAAGAAGGGCTTGGTGCTACAGAGATCTTTGCTTGTGGCTTTCCCCCATAGTAGCTTGCATTGGGATCCTGGTGTTAGTCTTCCTGCTTCAAAAATCAACTAACCCAAGGAAATGGGCTGACTGTGATCTGTAGCTGATGGGGCAGCAGTGGTGGAGGCAGTGATTGCCTGGTTCTGCTCAGATGGTGTGTTCAGCTTCCAGAAGGGTTTGTTAATGCTTGTATCTCATGTGAACCTTTCAGCCTAATATTTTCCTTTTAGTAGAATAGTAGGAGATTATTTTTTTCTCCCTGATATTGCTAGAAAGCACATTCAAATGTGTGTGTGAAGATCCCCAGACCTCTGGCTGTGTCTTTTTTGTACCATATAATTGACTAGAGATAAATATGTCTCCTTGATCTCCCTAATACAATGTGAACTATTACATTTTTGGGTATAGTGACTTTCTAATGCAACTAACTAGATTTGCTAACAGTAAATTTGCCTGCATCTTTGGCACTTACACATAATTCTTAGAGAAATTTTGTTATGGCCTATGTAAACTACATTATGCCACAGTACTACTGTATTCCATTCAAAAGGCTACTGATTAGTTAGTATATTTTCTTTTTCCTTAAGAAAAAAACAGAACAACCTTTCAGTTTAAAAATGGCAATCACATAATATGCTTTGAGAGAATTACTTTCACAGACAAATGTACTTTCACTAACAACCATCAACTCAGTTGTTTTCAAATTAGTTGTTTTCTTGTGTTGGATCTGTAGGGAGCAGATGGACTGCACGGTCTGGTGATTAACTGGAAAACCAGATCAGCAGTTGGTTTCTACTAAGTATGACATGGAAACGGTCTTAGAATTCAGACTGAGCTACTCCATGAATTAGTCAAAGTAGTATTATACAGGTACCACTGTTGGAGAGTAAAAAAAAAAAAAAAAAAAAATCCAGAAAAAAAAATTTGTGTGAATCTGAATCCAAATTTAAAACACAAATGTACATACAGAAAATCTATTTCTCTAGAATTATCTATAAATAAGAACTTAAACCTAGTATGTCTCAAAATGAAACTGAAGGGGCTCATTTAGTTCTTTTAATTAAGTTGCTTGCAGAATGTGTAGACTTCTATGCTAACTTTCTGTGCAGCTCTCATAACATGAATTTCTAGAACCCTACATTGGTATTACACCAATACTGCTATTTAAACTATGTTTTTAAACTCTCCTCTGTTCTCAGAGGTCTAACTGTGTTCCATGTGTGTTTTCAGCTGACTCTCAGCTGAAATATTAAAGTTCTGTTCTGGACTGATGGTAAATGAGTTGATCCCATATGGATTAACAGCAAAGAGCTGGTTTAGAGCAGAGCATCTTTTAGCTCAGATTTGCAGCTCAAACCAAGTCGTGAACAGCTTTCTCTTTGAGAGAGGGTTACTCTGAAATAAACCAAGATTGCTTCCAAACTAGAAGTGGGCTTTAGAGATGATGTATTTTATCTGGGTTTTTTTATTTCTTTTGCATGCTATTTCTTGACTAACTTTAGTTCTCTGAGAGGAAATGATAGAAAGTTTGTACTAACTGTCTTATGCATGCTTTTGGTTTTTAAAGTGTGCTGTTGCTTATATTTTAAGAATATTTTTACTGCTTGTTCAGTGTTTGGGTGAGTGAAGCTCTGGCATGCACTTGATTTATTTTCGTATGTTTGAATGTAAAGCTGATATAGGATATGATCTATGAATGAAATGCTATTGGTAATAACTGAGAAATCTGCTGTTTCTTGTAGTATACCAGACACACAAGTTCTACAGAAATGAAACACTTAAATATTTTAACCTTTTATAAACTCAAGAGGACATATGTCACATGAACTTAACTTGAATTAATATTCATAAAGCTTGTTCGTTTTCCAGCATTGCTTTGTCTGACACTGTTTTTCAAAGAAACTAACCTTGTATGCTGAGCTTTTGGTCCTTCAGCCTCTCATTTTGAAACTTCATTTCTATCCAACAAGCAGGAGCTCAAACTTAGCTTGGAAGAATTTCCTGGATCTTATGGAAAATGGATGGGGTACAATAGAGCTGACTGTAATGTCTGATTGAACTCAGCAATTTGGAACTGCCTTTTAAGACTTTATGAGGGCAAATGCCCTCAAAAGTAAATCAACTCCAATGACTAAATAATCTTGTCTGCTAACCTGCTTTTCTTTAGTCTTGTTAAAATTACAATAAATATTTATTTAATTCAGTTTTGCGCCAAATTTTACTTCATTTTTCAGAAAAAATCTTCCTTGCACTGTATACCTGTGTTGAGTTCAGCTCATTCTCCCAACAGAGAACTCATACAGCTCTTTTATTTTTGGCATGGTCTTGGGGTTTTTTTTAACTTTGTGTGTGAGTATTGACATGCCTTAATAGCCTTTGTCACTTGGCCAGTAGTCCACATAGTACAAGAATTATTCATGCCTGGATTTCTTGCTCCATTCACCTCCTATTAACCTCTAACACTCTCCTTTTATCAACCTTTAATCTCAATTGCTTCTCTAGCAAAACTTTTGCAGAGAATTATGTCTACATCACTATACTCAGCACTCCAGCAGAATAAGAGCTGCTGCTGTTTGCCAAGCTAAAATTTCCTTTAATCTTTGATTCTTTCTCCTTCCCATTCTTAACATTCAGAATATTTTCACCATGCACACAGGAGTGGAGTGAGCCAGATGCACTAAAAAATGCACCAACATGACAAAACTGCGTTTCCAGGTGTTGTCTTTCGTCTTAATAGTTTTTTTTTTTTTTCTTTTGTCTTCTTGTACCATTGCAGCTCCAAGCAGATTCCATCCTCATGCTTTACAACTTTAGTGGGCAGCCCAGTGGCGAGGCGTTGGTGACTTTTCCAAGCCTGGATCTAGCTAAGCAAGCAGTGGCTGAGAGAAACGGACAGCTCCTGGGCAGCCGCTGTGTACAATTGTACCTGGTCTAGCTGAACTTTCTGGAGGATGAGGAAAGGATGTTGCACTCAACACCGTGCCTTTTGCAAAATAAGAAGTCTTCCCTTGCCACCCAGGCAGCAACAAATGTGCCTTTTCAGTGTAACATGCTGGAATGCAGCATGGTGCATGTCCTTTTTAATTTGAAAAATGGCATCTGCTATGCCAAAGATAAAGTGAAACCAAAAATTGTGCAGTTAATTTACTTAATTTCTAACCTACCTGTGTAAAAAGAAGCAAAGCTGCTCCTGGCATGCAGTTAATTCTGGAGACAGCCCAATATCACTTCAGCTACCGCAGCCACGGGCAAAACTTACTCAGTAGCATTTGAAGTGGAAAACAATGCTTGAGTCATTCAGATTCTTCTGTGTTTAGTTTTTAAGGGTTTACACTTGACAAAGTGTCTTGTTCTTGTAGAGTTTAAATGTCTTTAGAAAGGTCTTTTGGAATGCATGGCTTACCCAGTTCAAAGCGTAGATCATATTGATTTTTGTTTTGTTTTGTTCTTGACTGGAAAATATCAGGATGCTGGATCTTGAACCAATTGTGCTTTTTCATGTTTTCATTAGACATTGTTTTGCAAAAGCCATATTTGACCTTCTTACCAGTGTACTGCTGCCAATGCGTAAAGCGAAAAAATAAAACCAACAGCAAAACCAGAAAAATCCTCTCTTCCCACCCTGCTCCCAACCCCATATTTTTAGTCTCTACAGGACAAAAATGGCACATAAACCTGAGTACTAATAAGTTATATTTTTTTATTTAAGCATAATAGCTTTCAGATACTGTATTAAAGATTTTGCTCTAGTTTATGTGCATGCAATTTGTTTACATCTTTAAACTACTTTATTTGTATATTATGAAACAGCAAGATATGTTGAAATCTGAATTCACTAGTGCATGCTTTTTTCTTTTTCCCATGTGTATATACATAAGCTAGAAGTACTTTTACGTCATGTAGCACGTGTTTAAAAAAAGACATCTGCTGTAGAAGCACTAAATGACTTTGTTTTTACTGTGCCTTACTTCTAAATCATTCCAAGTGCAATACCAGCAGAGCAAAATGTAATGAATTCTGTTGTTGACATGTTCATGGATGTCTGAATTGATCTTTTTTTTTGTTAGTGTACAATTTGAGTTGTACTTAAAAGAACTGAATGATGTATGCTTCTTTATATTACAATAAAAGAGATGCTTACAATGTGCATTGCCTTTTGAAAGTAACTTATGCTTTGCTTTAATGTATTCTCACAGAGCATCAGGCTTTGATAAATAGCCTTACACACTTTTCTCCTAGATTTAGATGAGCATTTGTATTTGTGACATCTCTGTTTTTTGGGGGGTTGTGGTTTTTTTTGTTGTTTTGGGGTTTTGTGGATTTTGTTTTGTTTTGTTTTTGCCTTTTTGCATGTTCCAGTAAGCCAGAAATCTCTATGATGCATGTTTCTCTCCTAGTGCAAAACATTTTAGGCAACATGATGTAACTGTTTACATGCTTAGTGTTCTCTTTCTGTTGCCAGAGGAAACAAAGTATTGAACTTGAAATTGCATTCGTGTTTGCATTTAATTGACCTCACGGGTCCCTCACTTATCTGTGCAACCCAAAATGCTACATTTAAGTCAAGATAGAGCCAGTCAGCCGATTTGTACTGAAAATTGAGGAAGGGGGAGGAAGTCACATCAAGATAAGAAGGTGTGTTTCTCACTAGTCAGACACATCTCATGCCAGATTCCGTTTCATCATCCAAACCACTCAAATTAAGTTTCAGCACAATCAGGTGGAACTGGAGGGAAGGATTTTTTTTTTTTTTTTTATGGGAGTGCTTACAATAACCTGTTTCCAATATTAATCTTGGTGAAGTCTGACAAAAATCTTAGTTTTAAAGCAATTTGAATAGTATAAAGGATTGCACAGTGGTAATTAACATTCTCATTATGCCTTGGAGGAAAATTTGGTAGCTGTGTAGTCCATTTATCACACACTTAGTCTGCCACGGTCCAGCTGGTCACGGCTTTGCAGGCTGTGGAAACATTCTCATTTTTCCTCTTGTAAAACCCATATGGAACTTGTGGGTTTCTGCTTCCTTGGCAAGGTGAGGCAGGGCTGGAATGGAGAACCTCAGTCACATCAGCCGTGATTTAGATGTAAACACTCCCTACTCGTTTAACCCCTTTGTGGCTCAGTCGGCAGCGATCGATCACAGCTCTGCTTTGGAGTGCAGTCCCATGCCCACGCCACAAACTGCAACCAGGCTCTGCCACCTGCACAATCCGTACCTACCACCCGCTGCTGGTTTAGTCCCTGTTTAGCATGAGATGGTGGAAACCAGTTCTAGAAAGTGAACTTGGGGATGTTTCAGGCTGTGTGATTTCATGTGGGAAGCCAAATGTGTGGAACATGGGACCAGTGTATAATTTTTAGCAGTTACTGGTGTAAAATGACTGCAAGGGCAGTGGCAATGTTTTGGGTAGACCAGAGCACTCCGGGTGGGGCTGACAAGAGACCAGACCTGAGGATGCTCTTCCTCTGAACTTTGACTTTCTTGCTTATATTGAAAATCTGTGGTCTTGCCTACAAAAAAAAAAAAAAAAAAAAAAAAAAAAAAAAAAAAAAAAAAAAAAAAAAATAAGGGTGACGTTAAAAAACGAAGTGCTGCTGGCACTGCTGGGGCAGGAATCCCTCAGGATCACAGGGTATTCCGAGTCGGGAAGGGCCCACCGGGACCATCAAATGGCCCTCCCGGGGATCGAACCCGCGGTCTCGGCGCTACGGGCACGGCGCTCTGCCCGGGGCCTGATCCCCTGAGGGACGGTCCCGGCCGAGCCCCCGCCGGATCAAACTCCGCCAGCCGCCTCTTGTGCTTCCCTTTGGCTCCGTAAAACCGGGACGGCGGAACCGAAGCGGTCCGGCTCTCCCGGGCTCGGCTCCAGAGCCAGAGGGGCCGGTCTGGGCCCGCACCCGGCCTTTGAAGCTTTCCGGCACCGAGCCCGGCCGGGGCTGCCCGCAGGGTTTGTTCCTGGGCTCCGGGGCTGTGCCGGGCCCTCAGGTGAGGCAGTGGGGCTGGGCCGGGCCCTCAGGTGAGGCAGTGGGGCTGGGCCGGGCCCTCAGGTGAGGCAGTGGAGCTGTGCCCACGCTGACCCCTCGGCTTCACCTCTGCAGCAGCAGCAGCCACCAGCAGCGTCCCTTGGGCCCTGCTCACCTGGAATTTTGCTGCAGACGTTTTATAGCTGATAGGCTGGCTTCGAGCCCAAGAGCTCTCCTCCAGAGAGGGAAGATAAAACTTGCATAATAATACACGTGTTTGGATGATGGCTTCCATCACTGGAGAAGGCTGGGAGCTTGGGGTAAGTGCTAAGTGTTTTGTGTGTTCTTTGATGAATGCATTTACTCTTTGTGATTGGTTTTAGACTATGCTGAGTTGCAAACCCTTATCTGAGGAATCTCTGCCTTTAAATGCACACAGCTTAACAGAAAAATAAAAAAGCTTTAAGCTTTAAGTGTTTCACCAAAGAAGAAGTGAAGTTTGGTAAAGAACTCCGATTTGACTTTTACTGTTGTTAAAGAAAGAGTCCTCACACTCAGCCACACAATTCGAATCTCAAAAAGAAGCTTCTTCTGTGCTTGCAATCAGCAAACTCCTTCACCTGCATTCGTGTTGCCACGGAACAGAATTACCACTGGTTGTATTTCTCCTGATTTCACACTTCTGATAGTGCTGGTTTGCAGATGATTCATTTAGTCATTTCTACTCCCACTCTCCTGAGACTGATAATTTCACCTGGAGATGATTTCTGTGTTGGCCTATCCCATGGGATATTCCTGCCCAGCCTAGAGAGAAGACAGCTTATTCTTGTTACCCTTGGAGGTGAGACTGAAGAGTTTGAAATGGCCATTCTCTGTTTCAATAGTTGCAGCTGTGCATCCAGAGCAGGTGTTTCTTCTTGGGATTTCCTCATTTGCAGAGCAGGCTTACCCAAGACAAGCTTAAAAGTTTTGTTTGTTTATATGGACTGAGATATTTTCAGCAAATATTTTATTAGTGAAATTAAATTCCTAAATTTTTTTTTAAAGAATAAAAGCTTTTCAGCACCTTCATTTCTGAAATAGTATTTGTTCTATTTCAGTCAGTTAAAATGAACTGCTGATGAAGGCTGGCAGTTTAACCTCCTGCGTCCTGTCTTATATAGAACTGTATTTGACAAAATCTTTTATAATATGTTTTAAGTCTATCACTAGAAGTGTCTTCTAAAAGCTGTTGCATCTAAGGAAAGCTTGAAATATTCTAAAGCAGAAAATTCCTAATGCACCAAGGTTTGCCTGTAGTAAATTTAAAATGTTGCCTTTTTATATCTACTTGTTATAAAGCTTTTGAAAAAGAGCAGGTGAGGGCTACTGTATTACCTAGCTGGATATGCAGCCGAAATGCAAATATTCAAATAAACATGACAACAAGTTGATTTAGACTTGCTAATTGACATTTCTTTAATTGCTGTATTATAATAATCGTTTTACTTTAGATACTTTTTTTTAAAAATAGCTATTTTGGGTGGCTTTCTGTGAGCTTGCTGACAATATAAAGCTGAGTTTAAAGACAATGCTTTCCCTTTTGTAAACATTACAAAGGTATTGCTCTAACTTTGCCGATTTAATGTTAGCTGTGTGATAATATCTTTTGCTGCCAGTAGATGTCCCCTTTCCATCGGGGTTTGCAAGAAGGGGCTCGAAGCAGCGGCTTTGGAGCCGGGAGCTCCCTGTCAGCAGCTGCAGCCGGAGCTCCGGTGTCCGGGAATGCTCTGCTGTCTGTTAGCCTTAAACTCCGAGGTCATTTTGCTGCTCATAAAATTGTTGACTTAAGTTGGTTGTGTTGGTTTTTCGTGTTTTTTTGGTTCCCCCCCCCCCTTTTTTTTTTTTTTTTTGTCAAATTTGTTCTTGTTTTTCTATTCTAAATGTTTTCTCCGAGTTCATTGATATTCAATAGGGTTGCTTTGAAATGTGCAAACTGGTTTCAAATTGTGAAAATCGCCGGGGTATCTGACCGTATTTAGTCGGAAAGAAAAAAAAAAACTTTTAAAAACTGCTCTACCGAAAGAAATCCATGAAATGTTTGCAGCAAACGCCAGTAGCAGTGATTGTCAAAAGGAGTGCTTTAAGTGTCACCCCAGTGGAAGCATACTGTGTTAGACCAAAAATGAAAGAAAAATGACACTTTAGTCTTCCGGCTCTAAGAAAGAAACCCGCAGATTATCAGCATAATGTCAGGGCTTTACACCAGATTACACTTGGAGCAGCAAGCAGGGCTGCAGCCTGAGCTGGAGCAGCCCCGGCGGCGGCGGGCGCGGCTGGCACAGCCCAGCGCTGCCTCTGCTCCCCGGCGGCTGCCGCTGCTCCCGGCTGCGCCTGCATCCCGGTGCCTGCGAGCTGGGATGGCCCCGGGGCTGGCAGGGCTCCTCTCGCAGAGCTGGGCACTCTCGGGCTGCTCCCTCGGCTCCTCGCCGCTGTCAGCTACTGCTGTTGGTCTTGTTGGTTCTAATCCTGGTCTCTCAGGGCATTTCCCTTGGTTGTGTTCAGCACCATAAACTGAGAGTCCTTGGGAATTCTCCTTGTGGAGGATCCCGTGAGATACTCACGCTGTAGAGTGCAGATCATATAGAAAACAGGGTAAAAATGGGGAGAGGTTTCTAGTGTCTAGTATTAGATCTTGAGTTGCTCCAGCACTTGCCACATTTTGGGACTGCCTAATTTTTTCAAGAGAAATTGAAAAGAGGGGGAGTGTGGGGCGTTGCATATCAGCAGTTCCACCATTTAGAAAAAGGAACCAACCCTCTCACCCACAACCCGTAACCCTCAAACACAGGAGTCGTCTTGGTAAATTTCTGTTGCTTTGAAGTCTGGGGATATTAACCAGGGCCTTCTATTGCTCCTAGACCTTCTAGGACACTCTTCTTTTGTTGAGCAATAAGTGAAAATAACATGTTCTGTTTCATTTGGGAAAGCAGCTTTTACAATAGACCTGATGAAGGTGCAATTGTTCTGTTTATACCAATGTCCTGTTCTGGTCCCTGCCTTCCAGCTTGGCTATTACAACATTGTAACTTTTGAAAGGTTTTTTTTTGTTGTTGCTATTTGGTTTTAATCATTCCTCGTTATCAGCACTTTATCTTCTGCTTGCTGGAGATAGGGGAAAAGTTAATGTGCTACTGGCATAGATCGCTTGTGTGTGTATATTCCCTTCTAAATTAACTTGAGATGTTTGAATTTCATGTAAACCTAACTTTTAAAATTTGTACTCATGTGCAAAAATATTCAAAATCTTTACTCCGGGTATGTTTTAAATAATAATACTTAGAAGTATGCGAGAGCAAAAATGAAGGAAATATTGTTCTATTTTTTCTTACTACTATCCACAAGAATAGGTGAGAGGTGGAAGGAAACAAGAGAATAACCAAGGAGAGGAAAAATTATGGATTTTGAGGAAGGGGAGTCTCACTGGAATTTTCTGTGAGAAGCTCCAAAAAGCTGATGGCTGTTTTTTGGAAAAATCTGTTGTGCTCATGTGTGCCATGGAATGGCATTAGAATTTAGCTGTCTTTGCTGCATTGAATAAAGGCTTTTGGGTTTGTCAGGAAGAGTAATATCTTTTCCTGCTGTTTTCTGAACTAATTCAGTGTTGGGGATCTCTCTGGGACTGCTTTCAGTAGGGATGGAAGGCACACAAAGTTCTGCTGTGGGAGAAGTGCAGAGGTGTGGTGGAACTGCACAGACCAAAGACTGGCAAGGAACGGGTCCTTCCTCCTCCTTGGTCGGGGCATGAGAGGTTAAAGTGAGGAAAGGACAGTCTGAGCCTTATCTGGAGTGTAACATTTGTCACTACAACATAGTCCAAGGAATTCTTGGTTAAACATGCCCTGAAAATGTGGGACTCATTCCCATTGGATTAGGTGTGCCTTTCTTTTGTTTGATGCAATGCAGTCCTTGTGCAATTGTGAACTTTACTGTGAAAATCCACACAAGCTACACTGAATATTAATTGTAGCAATAACATTAAATTAAAATGTTCTTGAAAAGGTCAGGACCTTTTGGGTTTTTGTTTTGTTCTGTTTTGTTTTGGGATGGGTTTGGTTGGTTGGTTATTTCATTTTGGTTTTGTTTTTTGAAAAGCAATGCAAAAACTTAGAAAACCAATCAATTTTGCTTAGTTTTTACTGATAAGAAATCTATGTCTGGGAATATAAACTGTCAGACTGCTTACAATGTTGTGTATTTTGTGTGTGTGTGTTAAATTGTTCTAAAATGTTTTATCACAAGTTGGGTACATCATATTCCTGATGGGATCTGGAGCACAGATCACAGCTTGGATGATGGAAGCCGTGAGGAGATACGTCCTAGAGTTAGAGCTGGAGTTACACCTGGTAGTGCTCATGACAGTAATAGACTCTTTGTCTTGCTTGTGAGGAGGAGAAGGCCTCTAAGTATGGCAGGCTCCATATTTTCAATGAAATGTGGCTTCTGCTTGTCTGTAAAATCAATCTTTTTGTTCAGCTAAAAGATATTGGTCACTGATAACAGCGTGCCAGTGGTTTTATTTAAAGTGACCTGATCTTGCCTTGTAGAAAGTAAGCCCCCAGAAAAGAAAGGATTCCAAATTTTCAGATTATGGGGACTGTTTTGGAGATAATTTGGGGAAGAAAGAAAATTGTAAAACCATGGGCCTAGACACTGATAATACATCCCAGAGAGTGTGCTAACAACAGGAGAGACTGTGAATGCAGCGAAGAAAATATTTTGGGATTGTGGGTTGTTTGTTTCTTTTTTTTTATTCTGTTCACTGGCACCAGGTTCCACCAGTGGTTCCTTTTCAGACACAGCTACTCTGGCTAAAGAGCACCGTGCAGCTGCAGTGTGGGAACTCACTGCACAGCCTGGAGATCTTCCAGCTACAGAGCAAGTTCAGCGTTGGATACTGGAGCTTCCAGAGGGTTTGCAATGACCAGGATAATGACTCTCGTTATGGTTTAGGAGGTGGGATGATTTTCTGACTGTTTCGAACAGGAAAAGCAGGTTGCAAATGTGTTGAGGAGGCAGCATCAGCCCACGCTGCTGGTGGCAAAGGGCAGCACTGTTGGCACACTGCTCTTGGGGCAACTCTGGGAAGCCACAAACACAAAAATCAGCCCAAGTGCGTTGTAGATTGAGCTGAAGCAGCTCTGAGCTGGGCAGGCCCAGAACCGCCGGCAGCCCAGGCTCAGCCGAGCGCAGCTCGCTCGGGCAAGCAGGAATGCAGCTCCCGGCACAGCTCTGCTCATGGTGCTGCTCTCAGCAACTGTACTCACTACTGATTATAACTTATAGACTCTAGAATTTTTTGAGACTATTAGGATAAACCGAAGTGGGGGAAAGGAAGGGTTACTGGATACGATTGCAGTTTGTTCGTTGCATGTCTGTCATTGAGCGTAAATGATGTTTAGCCTCTAGATACAGAATAGGAAATTGGATTTGAAATCAGAAAAAAGAGCTAAGGAACAGTTTTTCTTATGCCAGCGCCTCAGTTTTTATTGCTTTAAACAAGGCGTAGTAAGGGGGAAAATGCAGTGTTTGTGTGGATGTCACTGTAAAAAGTAACTTTGAGGAATAATTATGGAGCTAGTAATGAAGCAGACACGCCTGGCTTTTGGAGCCCTTGAATTTGTAACTCTGGAATTTGAGTCAGAAATCCTTCAGAAGAGCTATTTCAGAATTAGAGTAACTTTTGAATTCTATTTAGCAAGCACATCATCTCTCTTCAGAAATTCTTCTCATTCCTATGTTTTGTTGTTGATTTCAGAAATATTTAGTTTCATATTTGCTTCAGATAAAAAATTTGTGAAGTATACAGGGAAAAAATGGTTGCTCTTTAGCAGACTGCCACTGAAAATTGAACTCCAGAAACTCTTTGTGTAAGAGGACTTGCATTTTTTCCTGAATGCTCAAAACCGCTGCCATCCCCACCCCCACTTGGATGGTTTTTCTATTGTTCAGTGTACCCAGGAAAAATAAGATCCTGTGGTTTATAATTCATTTTTATTTTTTACCCACATAAACCATAGAGTGTTTTTTGTTTTTTTTTTAATTTTATTTTCATGTTAGAAGCACTCCATCATGTGTTCCCAAATCAGCAATGGAACACTGAAACCCAAGAGATGAATTTTTCAGTATATTTCTTTGTAAGCACCTTTGGAACACGCAGTGCTTTGCAGATCCCTGTTTAGATGGTGGTGTGAGACAGCAGCTGTGCAGAATGGTAGCTGCTGTGACAATCCCTCTCACTGGGGGGATTGTTGAGAGAATACCTGTGACCCTCTCTTCTCTCCTAAATGGATTCTGCTGTTGTGCTTTAGGAATTACATAAAGACATTTCATGGTTGCTGCCCTTCAATGACTCCAAACCTGACAGACGTTTTTTAGGAATGGCAAACAAAACCTAAGGTCTCAACCTCACTTCTCCACCAGTGGTGAGGTTTGTAAATAGATGACCATCAATAATATGGAAAACAACCCAAACTAGTACCTGTCGCTGTGGTGGCTCTGTAGTGCCAAAAGCAGTTGTTTTGGAGTTTTTAGATATGAAAATGAAAGTGACAATTTATGGTAAGGATGACATCATAAGTGTGAAAGGAAAGCTTTTGTCCTGCCTTGTGATGCTCATGAGCAGCTGCTCAGGTTGTGCTTCCACAACACCTTTGTGGCATGGCCTGTGCTGTGCTCCAGACTCAGGGGTCTCGCACTGGCCTGGCTTTTGTGTATTCATTCCCTCTCCAGAATGTGCCCTGTTCAGTGGGGTGGGCTCTGTGTAAGCTCTGCACAGGGGGGTATCTGCTGGGGGGTTCTCTTGAACCTCCCCCTGCATGGCTGCACACGCAATCTGCCCTGAGCAACAGCCCAGGTTTGCTCTGATATGCCCCAAGTATAGATTTTGTTTGTGGAATGAGCTCATCTGATTTTGGCCACATTTGAGTACATTTGAAGCATGATGTTAATATTTAGTCTAAAATTATCTTTGTTTTCCACATAGTATCTCAACAGTGAATAAGATCAGCAACTTGTGATTTTTTTTAATGCACCCCCTCCCCCCACATAAATTTTTCACTCTGAGGCACAAAGAAAGTTGGTTTTTTAAAGTAATTTTTTGTGAACACAGTAAATGCAGTTCACTTCATACCAATAATCAAACCACACATCCAGCCTTTTGTCTCAAGTCTATTAAAGTATTAAAGATAATGTTCTCTTGATAATGCTTCATGATGGGAAAGCATTCCTCTCTTTCAAAAGTGCCTTTACATTTATCTTACTGCAGCGTTCCCTAAAAGATTGCTAATGTGGAACTTTATAAATAATCCTTTCTGCACTGCTGTAAAAGTAATTTAATGGACATTTCTGGGAGGACAGGCTGATGGGAAGGTATTTATAGGAAGTACCAAGGTGCCTGACAAAGTGAGGTGGACGTTTGGCTTTTATCGGGAGCTGGGAGCTGGTGAACAGCCGGCTCTGCTGCGCGGGGTGAGCACAGTCTGTGCCTCCTGTTCCCAGCCCACCCAGCCTGTTCTGAGAACAGCTCGGCTCTGCAACCCTTGTAAACATTGCTCCAGCTGTGTGAAGCCACTGGAGTGACTGCAGTTGTTGCTGGAAGGCCAACCAAGGCCAGCCTTAATTATGCAGACAAAAAAAGAGAAAATAATTTTAAATGCTCCCAACACTGAGCAAACAACAAAGATTTCCTCTTAACCCTACTGTAGCAGGAACACCTTTTCTCTGAAGGACACGTTTTTTAATTTCCAAAATGGCTCCTCTGCTTGAAAGCCTACCCTGAATCATCAGTCCTACCTGGCCATGCCTCTGAATCCAGCCTCTTTTGCCAGGTTTCTTCTTTCTTACAAAGGCGATTTTTCTGTGCAAAACTCTGCACTACATTTTAGAAAATAAATCTACAGAGGGTTGATTTGATTTGATTCCTCTCACTTCATTTTTTGAGACATCCAGTGTGGGGTACCAGTAATCTGTTCTGTAAGAATGAATGCTGCCTCTCTTAAGTACACCTTCATGTGTCCTTTTCTTTAGTATTGCATCTGTTTTGTGGAAACCACCAGTTGTGCAATACTGGCTTTCAGGTAGTACCTTTAGTGGCAGGGGCAGATGGAAGACTTCCTGGGCAGTTGTGCATGGCTGGTGTGGGAAGCGATTGTTTCATGTGGTTTGGATGCTTCTCTGCTGCTGTCAGAACAAGAGAGGGACATCATATTAATTGTTTATGTATAAATTATTCATTACTTTTAAATTAATAAAACTAGAAGCCTGTGTTAAAAATTTCTAGGGTCCATCAACCACCATTTGTTAGTTAAGTGAATGCAATGCTGGGGCATAAATAAGATATTAGGTGAACCCAAGTATCTTTTCATAACAGCAGAACTTTGGAGCTGGGTAGGAGGATTTTAAATATGGAATAATAGGAATAGAATGGTGTGAGATAATGCTCTCTAACCAAGAGCTGGCTCCAGGCATTGCTGTCACTGCAGATGTGAGTTACAGAGAAGAAAGGCCCCTGAACAGCTCTGTCCTGCCCCCTTCCCACGTTTTCTTCCTCTGGGAGTACAGGGAGAGCTGGGGCTGGGTGTGAGTGCACCACCCAAATACTCTGATCTTAACTAGGAACTGGTCCTTCTCTTCTCCTCCCAGGTGGAATCTGACATGGACTCTTTAAGTAGAATGGAGGGGGAAAGAACCAATGCAACCTAAAGTTCCTTTGGTTTCAGGCCAACTGTAGATGGTGAGTTTTTCTGGGAGTAGGGAGGGAAATTCCTGATAAAGCTGTGAATTGTTGAAAATTTGAGTTACAGGAAAGATTGTGATGGAACAGCTCATGATCAATATGTTTGCAAAGACTGGGACTAAAAGGTGCACTTTGTAACCAACAAGACTCTAAAATGCTCTCTGTATGTGACCTGAAATGTCAAGCAACACATATATTGAGTTCTGGGAACTGGAGATCACAGTACTTAACAGAGATTTTATGTTATCTCAGTGGGACATAGTGGAAAATAACTCTGAATTCAAATGATAATTGCTTAAGAAAACATTTACCTTAGTAGCCTGCACAAACCCAGGTAATTACATAATACCTGCTTGAAACTCACCTTTATTCAGCCAGCCATGATATTTCTTAAATTTTGACCTTTCATTATAAATATTAAACTCTTGCTGCATTCCAGCTGAGTGGAGGCTGTCTTCTTGGTGACTAACACGATTTTTTTTTTGCATTTATTTGAAGTACCTCATGACAAAAAGCGGGTTAAAACAAAATTGTAGCACAAATCATCTATGATACAGTGATACTGAATTATTAGTATCCTAAGACACCTGCTAGTGGTTGTTCAGTGCTGTGATGTTCTGCCTGTGTGAGCATTGCAGTTCTAGCGTATTTTCAAAACCTGAATGCCCGGGGGGGTATGGCAGTATGGCCAACAGCTACTAGGAATTATTTGTGTTTTCTGGCACATGTGCTGCAACTCTTTCTGTGGCTGTGCCTTTTGAATGGGGAACCTGCTCTGTTGGTATTTCAATTGAATGGAAGAAGTTCTGGGCGGATGGGTCACTTGCTAAAATGTCCTGAGGTCTCCGTTTTTACATTCACCATGTGTGAGGATAAGGAATGCCTTGCAATCACCCAGATTGCTTTAACTAGCATGAGTTAAGTGTGATTTAGATTGTGAATCTGTGTTTAATTATAATGCTCAGAGCAACCAGGTTAGTTGTTTTGTTTTTAAAAAACATAGGCATAGAAATAGATAAGCAACCAGCGCTGTGTTTAGTCTAGTTGCATTTATACTGTGTGAGAAAGCTTTCTTTTCGTGCAGTAATCAGCTTTGCTCTTTCCTGTTCTGATAACCTTACTAAAAGGTTTAGCCTTTATGTCTTCCACATTTTTGGTGGGGTATCTTTAATTTTTACAGCCATTGTTCCCTTTCAAGTCTTCTAGAAGGTTTATCCAGGTTTAATCTGACCTGATACCCTGTTTCTTCCAGATCCTCCTCTTTTCTTGAGTAGGAGTTGGGCCACCCTTTTAGTTACAGAAAAGGTTGTTTTCCTTCCATACCCATGTAAACGTTTCCAGCCATTAAGCATCAGTTCCTTTACTAAATTGCTCAGGTGTTTTGCCTCAATGAGGTGTGGAATTCTCTCCCTTTCACAGGTGCTGCCCGTTGCTGTTCCACCCAGGCCCTGTGTCAGTCTGTGCTGAAAGCAACGCTGTGGCTCTGGCTCTTGAGAGAGACCGAGCACCACTCAGGGGGAGCTGATTTCCAACCTTTTCTCCTTTGTAGGTTTCCCAGCATTTTCTTGTTCTAGAAGTAAATCTCCCCTGAACTCGTCTGTGGCTGGCCCTGAGGTGAAGAATTAACAGTGCTAACAGTGCTAGAGGCTTTGCTTTTCAGTTGGATTCATTGTACCTTGGTCAGCCGTCAGGCACTCGCCTCTCCTGGCTGTGAGATGGACCTGTCAAGAACTGGAGGCAGAAGCAGCAGGGACTTCTCTGAGTTCAGTACAGGGACACTGCAGAGGCTGTGACCCTCCTGATGAACCCTGCTTGGTTCCGTGCAGGCAGACCAAAGCTGTTTCCCTCAGTGACCTTTCTGCATGTGAGATTTCATCTCCTATTCCTGCTTGCTTATGTTTGTTTTGTGGGAGTCCTACTGAGAGTAAAGTGACTCAAAATACACAAATGGAGAGAAATAATTCAAACTGCATGTGATTTTAAACCTCCTTTTCAGCTGCAAATGGAAAGCTAAAACTGGTTTGCCATTAACTCCTGGCTTTAAGCCAAAATGTCTGTGCCTTTGGGGAGCTCACAAAGTCTAACCTGGATTCAGGTGTGTATTCCATGAGCACCCACATATTTTGCCAGAAAAAGAGACTCCAGAGAACTGTCCTGTGTCAGCTTTTTTCTTACCCTGACTTTTCTTGGGGGCAATTAGAACTGCATAGGATCTCTATGTGAATTAAATTTTATAATACCCCGATCCCATGCCCAAGCTGCAATTTCCCTTCTTAAAAAAAAAAAAAATTAATAATCCTAAAAATCTTTTTGCTGCTGAGAGCAGGATCCTGATGGTATCTATGTGACTGAGAGAGTGCCAGTAACATCGAATGGAGGTTTGACACTTGTTTAAACAAATTTGAGGACTTGGGGGACATTTTCAGAACAGCTGAACAACTGAGCTCCTTGAATCTCAGCAATGTGATTTCTTTTTTGTTAAATCCATCCCTGAGGATATTTTATGTTGTGTGGGGCCAGTGCTGATTCTGCTTGCTCGGCCCATTTGCAGCACGTCTCTACTGTCTGCAGAATGGCCTTCAGTGAAGCCACCCGAGTGTATTTTGAATGAAAGAAACACCAGGTAGCGTGAAAGCTATCTTACAAGCTGAGAGTAAAGACAACATTTAATTGCTTTCTAAATTTTTTCTACTTTGATTATGAAAGACTGAGTCGCTGTTTAAATACAATATCTAATGTCACTCAGAATTGTTCTGGTTTTAGGCCAACCAAACAGGAAATTTTTTTTTTTGTTGTAAGTGATAGGATTCCATTTTACTTGTCTGGTCCAGATGGTGTTTGACCTGCTAAGAGTTCATGTAGTGTTAGAAAAAATATTGAACTTAGTGTACTATATGTGAAAATGATACAAAGTCATGAAGTCAGAGTCTCTGGGGTGGGGGGTGGGGGGGAGGGGGCTGGTCTGGGAAGGAGGGCACAAATGGCACAGAAAAATGGAACAATTTGTGTTAGAACATGCCCTGCTTAGCCAGCTATGTGTTTAACTGTTGCTTATATAAAAAATGATTTTTGCAGCTTTACTGCTATCTAAAAAGTAAATCTAAGAAGAACGTTGCTTTCTGCTATGAAGTAGTTGAGGTCAGCCTTTCACAGGAGTGGAAGCCTGTAATTGGAGACAGACCTGCTCGGTAACCAAAATTTTTTCTCTTTTTTCTTTTCCCTCTTTTCTCTGTCTTTTGTATGTTTTGTATTCCTCTTTCTAGCTAAGGAAACCATATTGGTCTCCAGTGTCATTTTAGCAGCTGGATTAGTTCCAAAGAGTTTAGGCTTGGGCAAGCAGCGTTTCAGTCTCTCAGCAAACTCTGCTGACAGCCACAAAATGTATGGCTGTACCTCTCCAAGCCACGATGTCATTCAGCCCTGGATCTGGCCAGCGTTGGATTGCTTGTTATCCTCCATTGTTTGTGCAGCTTTTCCATTAGAACTTCTGTCAGTGGTGAGGTCAGATGGCAATGATGACATTCTTGGCATAGCTTCTTTTTTCATATCCTTAGAAAAAAATAATCCCATAGTAGCACTTAATTCAGTTTCAGTATTGCCTTATTTGTCCTATTGGCTTGATGGCTTATACTCCTCCTCCAGCTACTGTGACTACAGCCAGGCAAATGTCACAGGGTGGTATTTGCTGTTACTTGAATAAAGTTATCCTTGACCTCTCATAGTTGCTTTCTGTTGAAGATTGTATTAGCCAATTTTTATTCCTGGTAAGGGAAGAAATGGTGGGAACATGGAAATGCATGTACTGGCAAAACTGTGTGTGCTGAACAGTGCAGCTGGAGACAGAAACAATTGCAGCAGGAACTGATCACACAGCACAGACCTGAGCAGGAGCTGCTGTGACAGGCAGGAGTGAGGATTAATGTCCTGAGCAACCTTTCCGTGTGGAGACCCGGCCTAGAAAACACACAGGGTAAAGTTGAACCAATGGCAGTTAAACAGGAAATCTGCACATCTGCTGTCAACTGCAGCTGTTTCTGACCTGTAAATGGTTGTTGCACATTTGTTATGATGCAATTCTTAAAATTACAAACCTTGAAAGTAAACCTTAATTCATTAAATCACAGAAAACCAGTGCTTTGGACAGGCTATGCAGCAGCTCTGGAGGCACTTCTTCAAATGACAGAAGACTGAGATAATCTGTTCTTGCATCATACTTAGAGAATTTCCTACTTGAAAACAGTGACATACTGACTGCTAGAAGCTTGTCCTGTCCTTTTCCAACACATTGCAAGAACGACTTGGCTGGTGGATACACCAGGGAGTTCTTGGAATATTTACAAACAGATCCTTTTATTGCTGTGAGGAAAAAAAATTATGATGCATGTAGGACAACACTCAGCTATTCTGTGCTGTGTGTTTGTTGCAGTAGTTGTACCTCCTTGGCAGAGAAGGATCCATCACACCTTCTGTACCAAGCTGTAGTAAATTTAGGAAGGCAATCCTGACCTTTCATACCTTGTCCTGAAAAATGCTCTATGCCAGCCTAAATCCTTGATGTTGGTGTTACAGCCAGAACCTCGGGTATGTGGAGAAGCTGGATTTAGGAACTTTTGTCTTTGACTCCAGAACCTGCAGTCGTTAATGTGTGGAGGTATTTATTGAGAGATGCTGCAGCTGTTAATATGTAGGGTGGTTATTGTTTTTTATAATTGCCTGTTTTCTAGAAAATATTTGCCTTCCCAACCATCAGGATTTTCAACACGCTGCTTCCTTGTCTTTCCTGCTTTTTATTACAAGAAGGACCTTTCTAAGCCATCAGTCATTTATCATTCCACTGTCAGAAGAACTTCGAAGAGTAGTTGTTCCCTTTTCCCTCCAGCTTACTTCACATGATACCACTGATTATCCAGCACTGCATTCCCAAGCAATATTTTCACATCAAGTCTTCTTGGTGCATCACTTTTCTTTGATCAAAAATTACAGAAAAGAACAAGCACAGACTACAAACATTCTTCCAACTCTTACCAGCAGGTGTCACAGCAATGACAGGAAGGAAGAGGTAAGTATTTATTTTTCAGTTTCTAGTAATAAAAACCACGAATGAAATGAAAACTTTATATTTGCAGCTTGAGAACTTGCATAGCCTGACTTTTCTAGTGGATCAATCTCTTCAAAAACAAGATCTATGGAACACCCAAGTCTTTTTGCAAAGTAAATATTCCTTTTCTATTACTTCTGTATCTTAGTCTGGGTTTTTTTTCCTTCTGTTTTCTTTTGCATGCAGCAGGTGTTAACAAAAGTAACAGTATGTTAGTGGAAAATAATTTTTAGAGGATCTCTGCAAGTGACAATGCTTTTTGTTTTTTAAGAATGACTGATTGATAAAAATGATCCTTTTACCAGGCAGAATAAAGTTCTGAGTTAACTTCCTTTACCAGAGAAGTCTGTATGCAAAACTATGCATGAATTTAAATATATTGAAAATCCTTTTTCTTTTCCATGGCCTTCTACATATCTTAATACTTCACTCACTACTGGCAGGGGCCAGTTCCTGAATACTGTTATTGTAAATTAATTGAAGCCAAGGAGCAGAGAAAAAAGGTAGGAACAAAACAGCTCAATCCTCACCTTATTCAGTCCAGTGGAGCACATGGTAAATTCAGAACATACAGTGATATTTTGAGTTAGGCAGGGAGAGAGAGAGAGTCCAGAAACAAGCAGCAGGAAGAAGACAGCACAAGTCTGTGCTGTGGAATACTGTAAGGAAATACTGGCTACAATATGAGAATTAAAAGGCCTTGATTTCTGGCAGCATTTCCTTTGCGTTTGGGTCGTAAGTGAACTAACATCTGGTTACTCTTCTAAAGGAACTGACTTTAACAGGACATTCCTTTTCTCTGATTACTTGAAACACCAAACCAATGTTTTGCAAGGTAGACGTTTTCACCCTGCCTGGAATAAAGCCTCATCTCTGCAACAAGAGCCGTGCGTGTGCCAGTGCTGAGCTCTACCCGCCCTGGCGTGACTGCAGATCCTCCTGTCCCACCCCATCAGCCCGAGCGAAGCAGCCTCCAGCCCATTTGCATCTGAAAGGCGACTTGAATTGACGGCAGAGGAGACGCAGTCAATGGCTTATTGCTGGTGTCGGTGTGTGCTAATTATACCCTGGGTAATCACCCCACAGAACATGTGAACAGCTTTCAAACCGCCGGGGCTATTTTTACTAAACCTCGGCTATATTTATCGTGCATTGGGCTGGTGGCACTCGAGCATCCCCTTTCTGGTGTATTTATAGCTGAATGCAGCTGAAGGTAACGGGCCGGGACAGGCGCTCTGAGGGACGCTAATCCCAGCCTGGCCGTGCTGCTCCTGCTCTCTCCCGGCAGGTGAGCATGGGAGCCAAGGGCCGGAGCTTTTGTTCCCTGTTCGGTTTGAACAGCCCCACACCTCACTGGGATTCCACGGGTAAGGAAAGGGCCCGGTAGGAAACTGCAAGGGAAGATCAAACCCTTTTCAGTAGCACCAAGATCACTGAGATGAGATACACAGTGTAAAGCCTGACTGTACCCACAGGGACTTCCCTCGGTGCTGCCTGATCAGCCAGGATTTGGCAAGTAATATAAACTTTGTTGGAATTTCACATTTATTTCAGAAACAGTTTAACTACATCTTGCCTGTGATATCCTTTCAGGAATGGAAATTGCTTTTTATTATGAACTTCCTCGAATAATAATTTCTGGAAAAATCTTTCAAAATAATCTTGTGATTGTCTAATTGAAACAATGACACTTGCAAAGAGGGAAGCAGCAGTATTGTGCAGGCTGATACTCTGCCAGCGCTGTTAATCACTTCTCACGCAGGTGGAGGTTCACGGTTGCTGGCTCTAATCTGAGCTCCAGACTCTGTCAGATTCAAAATCACCACTCTTCCAGGAGGAATATCCAATGTCCCTCACTCCCCCTGTCCCAGCCTGGCACAGCTGGTTACCACTGCATCACAAATGGAGTTTCTTCCCACTACCTCTGGGTCTGCATTTCAAATAAATGACAAGGTATTTGCATTATTTTTATTTATTTGAACACTATGATTTAAGAGCCTAAATGCAAGTTTTTCCCTTTATTTCTGCAAGTAGCACTGCAATCATAACTTACAAAAATGTTTAAAATACAAAATGTACATGAAATTACAATACAAGGCTCTGTAAACATCTAGAACTTAATCTTTATTGTCCCACATTTTTAAATATAAAACTTCAATTTGAACGATTTCCGAACCTCAAGGAATGACATCCATTATGAGTATCAAAAATAGAGTTTCAAAGCTTTGTATCAGAACAAAACCGTTTTTTCATTCTTTGGTTTAAAAAGGGTGGCAGTTCCCCTGATAACAGGTAAGTTTTACTACAGAAATTCAGATTCCTAGTTAATGGTAATTTCAGAACTCATCCCTGTCCCCCTGGCTTAATATGCTACCCCTTTATATTTTTCCCTAAGCATTGATCTTTGACCCTCCTTATAGAAAAGCTACCATTAAGGCTTTCCTTCAGGATAATGTAAATTATTAAAAATTTTTGGGAAAGTACTCAGGGACAAGACAGGACTTAAGGACAAGGAAGTGGATGCCAACAAAATATTAACAGTTGCCGGGTTCTGTTGTTTAATTAAATTTGCATAGTCCAATAGAGATCATGTGCTTTTTATACCACTAAAATTATACAAGATTAACAGTCTTTATCTACGTTATCACACAAGCTAAAATAAAATTAAGACCCTTGTATTGAAGCTTTTACAAGGCAAATACAAAACTGCTTTAGTATCCAAAGCTATATTTTTTTAAATTTCATTTTTAAATAGGAAAGCATTTCTATGTCTACAGGCATCAAGGTATTTAAAGGCATCAGAAAATTTAGTGCATAGCAACTCCGGATTGTTTGGGCTCCTATATTTTAGGTACAGTGTGAATTCCAGCTACTTGGAGAACTTGCAAGGAGAGTCTGTACCAGCAGGATAAAGGAGCATAAATCCCATAGAGTATGAAAAGCTTTTCAGTCAGAATTCTCCTATAAACAATGGTTAATGCAAAAGACCCAATACATGAATGAAAACTGGAACGTGCCTTGCCACCAGCACACACTCTGAGACAATGACATAGTTTACAGCATTGTGTGGTTTGGTTTGTTTTGAAGGTGTTAAAAACAGAAGTAGATGTATTTCTGAGCATGTGAGTTCTTTCTAGGATCTTTACATACACGAGTAGAGGACAGAGTAAAGCACCATTGCTGAGGGACAATTACAATATCACACTTTCCAGATTCCAGCCCTGCCAATTATTTCCTGCAAACGTCAAGATTTGCACCACTGAACAATACATTCACAAAAAGGATGCTTAAGATTCCCAGCAGGTACATAGTGGCCTTGCATTAAGGTGTTTGAAATAACTATGATACATCAAGTTAGTAGCCTCAGGCTGCACTCTTAAAAGGAAGTACATGACAAAAGTACAATTTTACCCACTTAATATGGTCTTTAAAAGTTCATATTCAGCTATTACAGAGATGGGATTACAGCTATGGTATTGCTTGGGCACTGACTTCACTCCAGGTGCACGGTTCTGCCTGCAAAAGGCTCAATGGAAAGTTTTCCCCACCACTGTTTGCCAAAATGCAACATCAGTAGAAGCTGTGTTTGCTCTGCCAGGTGCTATAACTCAGCACTGCTCTCCACTGTCAGACCCTTTCGTTCATTTGAAGTCTACAAAGGGTATGTGCTTCCCATATGTTAACTGCTAACATGGCCACACAGGTCTGAACTGGATCCAATGCAAATATACTTTGCATTTTTCTAATTCTTTGTGTTAATTCACTCTTAATTTTTGTTAGATTGTCATGACTCACCCAAATGAGCAGCTAAAAGAACACCTTGGATGTTCTGAGGTTCCATGTACTGCTGACCTTCCTTTGCCATGACTGGTATACCCTGTGTGCTCCATGGAGGGAAGCTCTGTAAATGAGTGATTCCTGGGGGAGGGAAATGGCCATGGCCTCCACAGGCAGTGTCAGATCTTCTCCACAGTCAGACTGGAAAGGCCAGAGATTTTTAAGTAATGATGTAAACAGATTGTTTCAAATTCATCAGATTATGGGGATAAGGGAGATGCATCCTCAGAGCACAGCACGGAGTTTACTGCTGCTGTGATGAATCTTGTGTATTTCTTTGGTAGCTCCTGCTTCACACCTTTGAAATCAAGCATGGACATACCATACTGCCTAACCACTAATTCACAGTAAGTTACTTTTTAGCAAACTGACATTTACATACAGCCTGAATTTAAGGAACTGTAACTGTCATCTCCTTAGGAGTTCCAAGTGGCATGGTCGGGCATACAGCATATAAAAGATACAGATGTGACCAAATGATTTATTGCATTGAAAACTTGAATGCCACTGAATTGGTGATTTCAAAACCCTATTCTGCAGGGATAATGGGAATATTTAGATCCTCAGCAAACATTAATTTTTCTCCTGTATCTAACATGGCTTTGATGTTGCTGTTCTTTAATCTAAAAATCCTACTGCTCAAATTTGATTACAAATGTAACTTGCTAAGAAAAAAGCTATTTCAAGAAGGAGCCTGTGCTAATAAAGATCAGGAAGATTATCCACAAAGTTATAAAAGTTAAATTTTGGAATGTAATTTCTATCCCAACACTTTCATGATGGAATGGTCTTTTTGCAGCCTATCAAGTAACATCTTCAGTTTATAAACAAGTGCAGATCTACATTTGGCTTTGCTTCCTATGAATCTAAGAAAGAAAACACTACAGTATTCATATACACAATGGCTTCCATGGCATTGGCTTCAGATGACAGGTATGATTTGCCACTGGAAGACCTCATTAAGAAAAAAATTAAACAACAGAAGCTTTAAAGGCTTTCCAAAATGACCAAAAGGTGTTACAAATCATCAGTTACAAACTATACTACCTCTAAGGGCAAGCAGCACACTGAAGATGTGCATTAAATCTTCCACGTTCAGGACTGTGAATATTATAAGAGCAAACTAACACCTCCACACATCTGAAGCACTTAAAATATAAAAGTATTCTATTTAAATGCAAAAAGCAAAGCTTATTTGTAACTTTAAAACAGTTAAAATATCTGGTGTAGATTCTGTGTGTCCATTTTAAGAAGTCTCTTTACAGCATCTGAGGAACTATAATTAAAATGCTCTGTCTCTACATCAAAAATGTAACCCACTAAAAGGGCTTTGCAAGGATCCACTGTTCCAGTTCATAAAGGCCACAGAGTTGGAAGCACAGTAAGTCTAAAGAGGAAGAGGATGAAGAAATATTCAGAGAAACTGTGATGTTTTCATGGATGTTGAGTTGTTAGCTTATCCATTACTGGATTCCATCAGATATTCTCGTCTCCAGAGATCCAGGACATGCACGTGCAGGCTGGCTGGTCACTGTTGTTCCATGTGACACTGAGATCTGTGACATATCTCTTCCTATGATCTCATTCACTATAAAGAAAAGAAGAAATATTAAAAATTGACAGATTTTATGCTTTCCAAAAGGCAGAACTCATCAGCATAACCCTTTTAAAGATAAATACTTTCAGAGCTAAGCCTTGATGCTGTTACGCAACACGAGATGAATGAGGAGCCTGGCTTCAGCAACAGTTAAGCAAGGGGGAAAAAACATCCTGCCATAATCCATGCTGGAGACTCCCTAAGCCCCTTGAATAAAATAACCACATGAGCATTCATGACACACAGGTAACTGAAAGGCACAGCACAGGTCAGGTTTATCGAGATTTCCCCACAGAACTTCTGTTCAAGAGTGTGACAGGCACAACAAATAACTCCAACAACTCCTGGCTCTTTCAGGCTACTTACAGAACTTCCTAAGAACTTGGATACAGGTCAAGAGAATATTCTTTTTAAACACTACATACCTATTAACTGGGCCAGTTTTCTGAATACTTGTATTTCTGAAACCACAGTAACTAAATTATATCAGTCAATTTCTGAAGATTCAGGATGGACTAATATACAGGCCAGTTTGTGTATCCATGTGTGTCAACTTCAGCAAAGTTTAATCAACTTGTACTATTTGAGGTGTTCCTCACCTTAATGAATGTGACAAAATTAACCTAGATTATTAAGAAATTATAATCTTGAAGTCCTACTCTAAATCCTATGTAATTATCCTATGCAGGACAATTGAGGTTGGAAGATGATAAAAATTATCATCTTAAAGGCTAACTGTAAAAGCAGCGATAGAAATATCTATTTTACAAAAATGGACCTTGGTAATGTTATCAAAGAAAAATGAGTAACATTCTACGTGGACATGAAAAATATCACATTAAATAATAATGACAAATTTTAGAAAAATATTGCACCATAACCACAATCTAAATTATTATTTCATTGTTAGAGGCAATGAGTACTGTTGATTCCCATTACTGAGTGGGCAGTAGGTTATATCATCTCTTTCTCAGCAGGACTTTGAATATAATAATTGCATGAGTTTGCTTGGACCTTCCATAAACAGGTATTTAATGGATCCTTTTGTTGACTAAGGACCATTTTTATTTTTAGAATGTTTTGTTCTGCTAATAAGCTGCTTCTATTGAACATCTTAACAGATTTGGAACCCAGGCTTTTGCTACTTTGTTCTCCATTGGGTAATGTTACAGAACAGTGTTGATGCACTTCACCACCTTTCTTAATGCTTCCTTAATTTTCCATAGCAAGATTTACTTTCCTACCAACTATTCCTGTCTGGTAGAAGCATAACAAAACCAATCTACAGGTGGTAAATTGTGTTTATAGCAATTAAACAGCCTGAGCATTGCCCTTCGTGGCAGTAGGATCCACCCATAAGTGGGTCTGAAAGAAAATGTATTCATATTGTGAATATGCTGAAGTCCACGTAACTTAGAAAATTCAGCTCTGAAAAGTGTCTGTGCCTATGTTCTTCAAAGTCACTCAGGAAAGCATTAAAACCACCTCCTGCACAGCCCTGTGTGTAATGGAAGAGGTGTTTGTTATCCACCAGTCCATCAGTGCAAGGACAGCTTGTTAAACACATGGTATTGAAGCCAAGGGTTCTAGCAGGTCACACACACCATGGAAAAGCCAATTCCCTCAAGCATTACAAGATTTGCAATTTATCTAGCTTCAGAAAAACCTGTCATTCAATGAACTTAACTGCACAGCGACACTGGAAATTGTGTGACTGCAGGTAGGGCACTTTCCCAAGTATTTTTATTAGGCCAACACAATACATAAGTAAACAACTGCTAAAAACCCCCACAACTTTTTATTTTTTAAACAAATTATAGATGATTATTCATAAGAACTGTGCTACACCAGCTTCTGCCAGGGCATTCATTAGCTTGGTCTAAGGAGCTCCAACAGCTCTTATCTACTGAACAGTAGCTTTGTGCAAATCCAGTGTCCCAGCTGTTCAGTACTGCTAAAACTTTCATGAGTGCTACAATAAAAACATTATAAATAACATTTTGAAGTTCAGTATTTTGAAATTACTAGTTACTTCCCTTTTGATGGCTGATCTGTATCTGTACTAGCACCATCAGCACAAACTGGTCTGTCCCGCAATGTTTGGTAGTTCCCACAAGCAGAGGTGTTTAACTGCACAGCACGTAGCCATTGGCACTGCATTCTCCTTAGAACACATTACACTGAGGACAATAGCTGGTCACATGGGGTTTTATTTGCCAAATTTCTGCAGAAGTCATTATGTAGAATATTAAAGCTACAGATTAGTTTGTGTTGCTTTGTTCTAAATAATCACTGATTTGTTTATAAGCGGCTCTTTTGTAGCTCAGTGTTTTTTTTTTTGCAATACGTTTAGCATGTGGTGAGTACAGATTTATCTGGTTTACATGGATTTCCATTAGAAACATCTACCATTTCTTAGGCAAATGCAGGACCATGTCTTCATTCTGATGGGGAATTCTAGTGGAGGAACCTTACTTGTCCCAGTGACTTTGTAAGAATTGCTAATTTATAAAACCAACCAGTATTTAAGTGTGCTTTTTTCAAAATAAATATGTAAGTCAGTGTTCTGCCAGAACACCTTGCAGGCCTCAAGAAAAGGCCAAAAATGCTTTTCCTGCTGTGTCTGACCAAGGTATTTTTTCCCAGACCTTGGCCTCCCAACTAACACATCTTCCTATTTTGTACTTTCCAGGAATGTCCATTTCAGCTGTCTGGAACTCTGTACCCAACAAATGGACTGGGGGGAGCCTGCAGACTCCAGAAGACTCTCCATTGTTTAGATGAGGTACAGATGGGGGTAAAAATAAAGCTTTCAAAGAAAGGAGAACTTGCAGAAGGCAGCAGCTCAGATCAGTCTCTAAGCTTTCATGGCACATATAATATTCATATAATACCAGTATTATCAGGACTTGTCTTTCTGATGGGGAATGGTATAAATTAAAGCAGTTTAAAATGTAAATCATGTAGTCAGTAAGAGATAAAATCCTGCATAAAAATGTACAAGGCTGAAGGCAAGATCATACAACATTTTCCTTTTTGTATTAAAGACTAAAAGAGAAATCCAGAGGTCAGTATTTGAATGCATGATGTGTCACCTTCTTCCAATGAGGGGAAAGCACACAACATGTAGCAGTCTGTGATTAAAACTGAAAACTTAATTAATGTGCATAAATATAGGTGTTCTACAATATTGTCTAGCAAAACTCAAGTTCTTCAGGTGACAAATTGGGAGAGGAACAGATTTCAACGATTCTGAGAAAGACAAGCTCAGATTGTACTGCTGATGCTTTACAAACAAAAGAAAATTTCTTTACTTTTAAAAAACCACTTTTCCCACCTCTCCTATTTTGACTATGGGCTGCAGGGGTTACTCTGTCCTAAAAATATATCTACAAAAATTTCATACTCCCTTTTGCTTAGCCTTAAGAGCCATTAGCAACTAGACACTGGGAAAGCAGCATGCATGGCTTTGTTAAGCCTCTTTGTCTTGATACCATTTCCTTTCTTCAGCACAAGTTTGCAGGGGGAGGCTGCAGAGCTTGTCTGGGATTCTGCAATACAGATCTCCAGGATGGTTTTCATGTTCTCTGGGCTCTCTCTGCCAGGTTCATGTGTTTTGTAGTTCATACTTTTGCTGCCTCTTTGGAGAGAGCCAATTTCATTAGCCTTTAGATGAACAGTTGTGCAAGTAGGACCTTGACTTTTCAGTCCACTGCCCCCTCCAGTTAAGTCCCTGCCTGTTTGGTACCCATGGTGCCAGGTGTTGACTGCTGATCCCATAGCCTGGACCTCTACTCACTCCTCAAATCAGGAGGAACCACAAATGTCTTACACACTGAATCACTACAGAGGCCTTGCTAATATTTAGTGATCATTTGGTGCCTACTGATACCTAAAATCATTCTGGATGATCAGTATCAACTGAGTGGATGACATCAAAAATGTTACAAAGTGTTTTCAGTGCTAACAGTCCAGGTCAATAATCCTGAAATGACAACTGGAGCAGACAAAGAGAGAGGGGTGCACACACTACACTGTGCACACGTGTGGCACATTCCTCCATGCAACAGGGATAACTGCACTTTGAAAACTTGTCAGATATGGCACAGATCAAAATGTGATACAGTGGGTTTTTAAAATATTTTTTCTCCTTTTTTTTTAATATTGGGTTGTGAAATAGAAATTATTTTAACAACTTTTCTCTGTCTATGTAATTGACCTCTCTGGCAGTTTTCCTGGATTTCAGAATTTCAGCTGTTACTTTATTTGCAATAGTTTCACCTTTTCCTCCCTTCTAGAACATAAGCTGGCTGGCAAATTTATACTAACAGTTAAAAATAGATAGTGCAGAACAGAAGTTAAGTTGGTGTGGAGAAAATCTGCTACAGACAGATTAGATTGGCCTGGTCAATACTGGTGATACTGCAATATTGCATTGCAAGGCGTGCTGCATCGAAAAGGAGCAACACACTGCATTGAGAAAACACCAAATATCAGATAGAGGCTCCAGCCTACAAAATTAAAAATTGCAAAATATGAAGTAGCATCCTAACATCAATATGGGCAGAACAGAGTAGAAGTAGCTCTGACTTCTGGATCTGCTGTAAAATAAGAACATCCACTTACTCTGTTTTACTGGGTTCTTCCCATGGTTTTCATTTCCCATTGTGCTCTGTTTGCCTGTCTCCAGTCCCTGCTCACTGCACAAGTGGCAGCAGCTGGAGCACCGAGGCCTCCCCTGCCCCTGAGGCCGAGGGCTTTGCCTCTGCTCCCTGAAGGCTGCACTGGACAGCTGACAAAGCCACAGCCTGACAGCCAGACTGCTCAGGATGAGCTCTTCAAACTTTGCAATTTGCTAGCCAGAGTTTTAAGACCTAAAGTTAGGTTGAACAGCTCAGCCATTTGGCAGTGAGTGACACCCAGAGCTATGGGTGCTGATCTCATCAGCTGTTCCAGCACCAACCCCTCTGGAGAAATTCCCACCTACAGAAAGTGATCCATGTTCACTGATTTGAACAGAACAAAGCTCTTGTGCTATGAAGCATGAAATCACCATTAGAACCTGGTGCTTCTAATAATAAATTCCTGGATGTTTTGGATAAATTAAACCTCCCCCCCCCCCCCCCCCCCCCCCCCCCCCCCCCCCCCCCATGAATTTAGAATAACAAGTTCTCTTAAGGTGTTTTTAAGGTGTTTGACGTTCTAATATCAAAAGTAAAGGCATGATCTTTTTTAATAAAATGCCAAGCAAAAACTAACATGCTTCTGAATTGCTCTGTATCTAATTTCCCCTCTCATTGTGCTAAAAGACAAATATTTTGTACTGGAGCACAAAGTAAACAGAAGTATATCTAAGTATATATATATTTTTATAAGAATATAAGAAAAGGAAATTCCTGAACCTACAGACCTTTCAGAGAATAATCAAGTAAACTCTTTTTCCTTGCACGTACAGGACAAGCAAGTTATCTTTACTGGCAGTTACCAAGCATTTTAGGTTTTTTAAAGTCAAAAATACTTCCTCAAAACCTCTATGGAGAACTTCAGGCAAACCAGTTCAGATTACAGACCACTAGGTGCAAGATACAGCAATGCTCCACCAGCCTCCAAAATGTATTTTTCCCAGGGAACTCCTGAGTTAGAGACAGAATCTTTTGTGCCAAATGTTCCCATTTGGATTTTTCTCTCTGGGATCTTTTAAGGTCTGTGCAAAATTCTGTCAAGTGCAACATTTTGTGACAGATTGCAAAGTTAAACTCCCTATAGCAATAGCAATGCTTTTTAGATGTACTGAACTTCCCCAGGATTACTTGGTGGTCTGTGCTGGTTACCTTCCCAGGAGTTATCTTCCATTACCTTTTCTGTGCCCCCCACTCCTTTTATTATATTTGGCATTTTCTCCTCATTCCTTTTTCTGGCTGCAGAGTTCTAGCAGATCCAACAACAGGGATTCATCTAACTCCTTTGTGGCATCAGGGACAAAATGTGGCCACAAAATAGATCGAAGGAGTAGCATTTTTTTATTCTCTGCTGTTCCCTAGACATGCCTAGCATTTATTTACCCTTTCAAGACTACTTTTAACACTACTGAGCAAGTTCTCATAGTTCTCATTTTAAATGAGACAGCTTTAAATGAGAATAGTTAACACTGCATTGATGAGTGCAGGTTTGATTCTTTCCCTTACTCTAATTTCCACTTTAACTACCTGGTTTCCTTCAATCACAAGATCTTGCTGTAGAGGTTTCTAGAAGGTTTTTGGATTTCACCCTTCCCAACAGCAGAGCAGCAGCAGTACCACATTTACCCAGACTCCACATCAGGTTCTACGTTACAGTTAACTGTTGCTTGCTCTTCCAGAGCTGCCGTCTGGCACGTCATCTACTTGAGGACAATTGTCACTGTCACTGTTCTGAAACCTTTTCACTGACACCTTACACTGAGACAGGTACTGCAACACGTCTCTTTTTCAAAGGACTCTGGGCATGAGAATCTCTAGTTCCTCAACTGTCAACATCAACACACAAAACTTTCTAACATCACTTACCTAATTTTAACTGAATAACTGATTAGTCATCTGTTGGTCCCATTTAACTTCATAACGTGGAAGCAGCTTGTAGTCTCTCTCACAGCAGAGTAACTGCACACTTATGAACCTTCATAAATAATCTGCAGACTGCTTGCAACTATGTGACCCTTCTGACCACCTATTATATTTTCATAAGCTTGATTGTTTTCTACAGTTTGTCTTTTCAAGTTTGTCACAGTCTGTGACGCTGAAACTGCTACAAAACAAGATTTAATTTTTTCAAGAAGTTTTTGTACACTCCTTTCAACCAAATAAAGAGATATTTCCTCATGTAGGTATTCCTCATGTTTTGGTACTCCCTGAAGCAGTCATCTCACTTACCCCTTCTATAAAGGATGACTCAAGTATTCCATTAGTTATTTCCTGCCTTTGTAGATGCTCTGATCTCCTGCAGCACACTGCAGTCACAGTTGCTCTCCTCTCCAGCAGTATAATTTAGAAACTGTGTTCTTCCTAATGTAAGCCTGAAAATTGGCTCTGTAAGAATTCTGTACTGGCAGTGGATACAGTTAACTTGTCTGATTTGACACTGAGCATTCTTTAAGGTACAAAACCATCCTACTTTCCTCTGTAATCCTACCCCATATTAATACCACACTACACTGTACCAAATACATAAAATACCCATCATTTTCATTTTTAAAAATGCCATGTTTCTTGATTATATTTGTCAAATGCTAACACTTGTGTGTAAACGTGCTTCTGTCTGGGTTTCTGTTTGTGTGCCTTTATAAAAGGGCCCTGTCAGTGTACATTTCACAGGCCTAAATTTGGGGTTTACCACCCTATGTGTTATTTTTCAGTTGGGGATACTGCTGTTTGAGGGTTATTTTATTATTAGCCTGAATTTCCATTTTTCAAGAACTCCTGCTCTTCAACAATTATTCTGAACCTACTAGACTCTGAATTGCACAGGATATAGTGCAGAACACTGAAATAATCTAAGTTATAACTTGTATTTTACGAATTGATTTGCTGTTTCAAGACATAGGAATGTCAGCTTGGTGAACTTTCCCTGGCTTTGCCATTCCAAATAGGAGCTACTTACCTTACTAATAACATTTTGATAGGTAAGGAAAGCAGAATTAAGTTTCTTGAAAGCTGGGCAAAAGACCAGTGTGGTTTATTTCAGTTTCATAAGCAAACTTAGGATCAGTCTACACAATAATTGTGTGAAAGTTTTACGAAGAGCTTGGTTATTTCACTGTTACCAAATCTGCTGTACATTTACAGTTATTAACCTTTACAAATCCATGGAGAAAGTAGTACATGTTATAAGTCTTTATAATGTACACGAATTGAGAGAAAAAGGACAGTATAGTTCTTTGGCATTTCAGGCATGTTTGTAATAAAGTGAAAACCACTAAAGTCTAAACACAAATAAGACCAATAGACCATGCAACAATTTCTAATATCATTAGTATTTAGCAGAGTCATAGGGCCTAATTATCTTGCTTATATGTGAAATAAAGAAGCTGAAATAATAAATCCAGATATTCTTACCCAATTATAGTGCACATTCAACTCCAAATCTAGTTATGAACCTGTATTCATAATACTCTGACTGGAGGTGCATGCCACTGTATTCCATCTATTTAAATTGACATGGCTTCATCTTTTTGAAAAAGAGAAACATTCCAAATTTCTCAGTTAACTGATCTGCCCACTCTTCTACCTTGCCCATATTTGGCTTAAGATTTTCATATCCTCTTCTGCTATTTTACTAGATCCTACAGCACTCAGGAAGTTCTGTGGCAGCTCTGTATACTTTGAGTGGAGGTTTTTACTGAATGAGTGTACACCTGGTTCACAAATGCTAAATTTCCAACTATTTCAGAATACGCAGGTGTCCAGTTATATATACTTCAGTATTACACAGTGCTTTTCACTCGCAGCTCTTAAAACTCTTACAACACTTTCCCCTTTCCTCTGTGCTCCAATTTCAAACATTGAAGCATTTCAGTAAGCAGACTCACCCTCTAGATTTTCCACAAAGGAGTTGGACATGAGTGCTGAATGTTGAGTCCATTTCTCTGTTGAACCTGATGGCTGGTATTCCAGGTCAGAGATAAAACTGTCTGTGTCAGAGAAGAAGACAGACATAACTACTGACTGGACTAAACCAAGAAGTTACAGTTCACTCAACCAGGAAGTGATTTTCATTTTTCTTTTAATAGCACTAAATTTAAATACCCCGTTTCATTCACAAACACTGCGTATGTGACATAAGTAACTATTTATAAGTTATCAGAGTGCCTATTAAAACCAGTATCACTTATCTTGTATATTTTCTTGTATATTTACTTTCATTTAGCAGCCAGAGCCATAAAGGTAGTGTTATTTTTTTGGATGTCTGCATAGTTGCATCATCATGAATTTATACTACTTATATCTGATTTTAGTATTTGTATTTAGAACATTCCTCCTTCAGTCTTTTCAATTTGCTTTACTTACTGTTGTCAAATTAGAAGTACTTGTGGCACTTGACAGCAACTCCAGGGTAGGCAAAGGAGTCCTAGTGAACAAAAGCTGTTGTGCCCTTTTCCCTCTCCCCCAGGCGCAGGGAGCTGTCGCTGCTCCCCTCGCTGCACGGCCTGCCCAAGGCACGGCTCTGCAGTGCGGCCGCCACAGCTCGAGTGGCAGAACACCAAGTGTTGTCTTGGCACAGGTGGCTCCCTCACACTTGGGCCACGTGAGAAACCCTGCAGGTAGTGCAGAGCTGCATTTCATGGAACTGCTTTTCCTAGAGGAAAAATCAATGTCAAATAGTTTATTCATTATTTTAACCAACAAGTCTGGGTTTATTCAGGTGTGATCAGCGGCTAGGCAGGGCTTACAACAGGGTTGAATTTGGTTTTTTTCCCTGCCCAAGACAGGGTTGCAAATTTAGTCAACTAGGCTTTAACACAATTAAGAAAATGACTCTGGACCCTGGCTAATTTGTGCCTTCTGGACAGAGGCACACACTTGTTTTGCCAGCATGGTATCTAAGCCCTGCTTAGGGATGACTCCTGGGAGGACAAAGGAATCTACTCTTACTTCCTTCTGAAATTCAAGCAGCTCAAATTACCTCTTTGGGTGACTTCTTATGCTTAATTGTTCAAAGTGTAAAGTTACACGTTTAAATGGGAAGTGGAAAGCATTATCTGGGTTTCAATGAAAATGTCCACTGCCATTGTGAAGGAAAGGAGTAAATTAAGGACAAATTCTTGTCAAATAATAGGAGATAAGAAAAGATCATTTCCCCCCATCAATTATGGTAGAAACGGCAAGAAAGTGATATTTAAATAAAGATCTAATGAATCCAGGGAGACGGGCAGAAAACTGCCTCATGAGGAAACAAATTAACTGTACCAACAACCCTCTTTAGAAAGGTGAAGCTTTCAAAAGAGCAGACAACAAACACTGCCAAAAAGCCTCCAGAGAGAGCAGTGGAGTTCATTAGCTTATAAAGCAACAGCCTCTGCACCATTAAGACAGCACAGCTTATACAGTAAGGATTATATGTCACTCTGGCAGGGAAACACGTTTCTGAACAATTTTTCTAATTAGTTTCATACTTAGCAAGATCCTGAGGTTCTTGCATGCACTACCAAAGCTGCTGACAGTGGTGAGTGTTTGCTTTTATCAATCCCTGACAAATTGTGCCATGCACAGCACACACAACATCTCCAGCCAGCACCTTCTGGAACAGAGCATGCACTGCCCTCAGGCACACACTGCTTCTTGCTTGGGAAACGTGGGACATAAAACGACAGCCTTTTCAACTGCGTGATACAGCACAAAGATTTTGTTCTACACACACATTAGGCAGAACTTGAGGTACCAGAAAAATATACATTAAAAATACCTTTATACTTTGCAATACCCTAAACTTTTGAGAAAGCTTTCGGTACCCAAAGAATATAAAGCCAAAATGAAAACCAGGAAGTTGAAACAAAAATCAAGAAAAATGACACCCAGTAGATCTGTTTAACTGATCAAAAATTCATACTTTTTTGAATGACCTCATTGTCCTGACTCAGTCTTTACTTAAAGAAGCTTAAGAAAAGCTTTAAACCTCCAATTATGAGCACCCGGTTTGGGTCAAAGCAAGAAGTCAACTTAAAATTAGAGTTCTGTTATGGATACAGGCAGACCAAAGAGCTCCTGGAGTCATCCCATTTGGTTTTCAGGATCTCCTCCTACAGAAGTCAATTAACTTCCTGTTTTTGCAGCACTATCTGATTAAAAGTTTAGCCTGTGTAGCCTTGACTGCTGCTGAACTGGAGCAGGATGTGCAGGCTGTGGGACATAACCTACAAGACATACTGGTTTTAGAAGACTAAATCTCCCTGAATATTCTAGAATGCATGATTGTCTGCAGTGCTGCTTCAGTGAGCAGCAAGAGTGGAATTTTTTTTAATATGCTTTGCAAAAAAGTTTGATCCAAACTGTGTGTTTTAGAGGACAGGTGAGTGAATTGCTCTCCTGACAGCGGTAACAAGGATCAGCAAACCTCAAGGAAACCTATGGACAGAGTGCAGCACACATTTCCTAGGACATATACCTCCTTGTGTCAGCTCCAGACACAACTCTACCAGCTGAATTTATGTGAAGAATCTCTTCAACTATGTCACATTGCTTAGTGCAGTATATTTAGCCTGGTTTTGACTCCACATGACCAGCAAGTGTCAACTTTCCCTAACAAAAAAGAAGAAGCTGCCAGGCTCTAATTAACCCTCAGTTGCCTGTGCTGGAGCAGCCAGCTGGTGGTGCTGCTCTGAGACCAAACCTGTCACACGTCAGACCATGGCTGCTGTGGCAAACTACCACAGACATGGGGGGCTGCCTTGCAGTCACCATTCCAAGCCCTAGGCCAGGCTTGCTTTCAGTAACTTCAGGTTTAATGCAAACTTCACTAAGGAGTACTATTTTATTTTTTTCAATTAAGTGTATGAAATGTTGGAGTGTAGCTCTCCTGTGCACATTATGTACAAAAAACCAAAATGTGCCTGCAGAATCACAGCACCAGCTCTGCAATTATCTGCTACAGTAACAAATACCCTGCTCAAGGCTTGGCTATGCTGTCACACTCTGCATTTCTGTATCCTGGTGAAACCTTTTCTCTCACAGAAGAAGAGAGCTGAGTCTGACAGAGAATTCAGCACAAGCCTTGGCTCTAGAGGACACACGGGCTGTGCAGTGGAAAGTGGTGCTGAAGGGTCTGTGTGGATTTTTTCCGGGTCACAAGGTGCACTGAGCTCCCTCCAGTTCTGCTGCGATTGCCAGCAGCCTTCTGCAGGTGCAGAAGTGCCGCCTGCACTGATGGAAGAAGTGTCTAACCTCTTCTAATTCTTGAATGGGAATATTTTGAAGTGGTGAGTCAGTTGAATTTACTTTGCATTAGTTACAAGATGTTCTGTGGCTCTCCCAGGGAAGCTGGCCATAGACACCTGAGGATTTAGCTGACAATTTTACACATTAGAAATCTGTAACTGGTCTTCTTGGGATGCCTCACTGACACAAATTTGATGGACACAGTGAGTGAATCCCTTAGAAGATACGGTCAAAGCACCCTTTAACTGCTGACAAGCCCTGATGCAAAACATTTCACCTTTGCTCACTGCTCCACCCTTCAGCTTTTAGACTACTGCTCGGTCTGGATCAACATTTTGTTCATAACACACATTTCTCAAAGTAGATTTCCATTCTCTTTCAATACGTGTCTGGTTCTGCCTTATCACCTCAACATCCCACTGCAGGATTGCTTTTTACTGCTGTCTCATCTTGCTAGACAATACACATTTAACAGTCAGAATGCTAAGAAAGGAGGACTTTGAACACAACTTTACTGAACAGTCTACACTGGTAGAATTTTGAGAATGCCTTTTAGTGCAGGATTGCTCTGACAGTTCCAGGCACAGTGTAGGTCAGAGTCCTTGGCCTTGCTGGACACACTGCAAGGTGCAACATTTCACTCTGTACTCAGGAGACAACAAAAACACCTTGGATTTGAGATGCACATCTCAAGTTTGAGCTGCTCTCCTCCACACTACACCAGACTCCAGCATTCAGTACCTTCTGTGCTTCTGCAGAACTCCAATGGCAGGATGCTGCCTTAATTAACACTGATCTGTTGATGAATAAGTTTTAAATATATACAGAGACACAAAGTATAGTCCTTCTCCAATACTTTCTTGTTACTCACCACTTTGATTCTCCAGAAATTAAGCTGAAGCTACAGTTAAAAAGCTGCCTTCAAAGATGTACAAGTCTTCTAGCCAAGATCAGAATAATCTGAGCTTCCCAGCAAGAGAATTTATAAGCTAGAGAATTATCACAGAACTATTAAAATGAATGAATGCTAGCAGCTTAGAGTTCTACATGGAATGTGTCTGACAAAGCAGCCTTATTGCTTTATATACACCAAGTGCTTAGGGGATTTCTGGTTATGATTTATAGTAAATGCACATACTGGATTTTCTAATCTCCAGCTTTATGTAATGGAGATGCAATGAGTAACAAAATATAAGAGGATTAGTAGAAGGTCATCCTGATTTGCTGAATACAGCCAAACAATGTTAAAAATGGTTAAATACAGGTGTACATGTTAGAAATCTCATCACTGTAGAAAGCCATGAAATCCAAGGTAAACTCCCTCCTAAACTGCAAACCACAAAAGATTAAATTTGAGATCAACAGTATTGGAACAGTTTTAAACCTAAAGCCTGATATTGGGAATAGGGAAACCACTACATGAGAAGCACTTTTTAAAAACAGAGGGGGTAGATTAATGAGACCTCATATAACCAGACTGAGTCTAACTTTAAGTAGCTTTTCTTTCAGGTGGGGAAGAAACTTTATTAGATGGGTGTGCAGCAGAGCCCAGTATGGATGATGGATATGGGCAAGGCCAGAAATGACCAGCTGCCTGTTTGCTGTCACTTCAGCTGCCTTGTTTATACCTATTTGCAGCCCTAAAACTCCACTGTCTATCCAGGGAAATGTTAACCTGAGGTGTTGGCCAGAGGGCTGACTTGCTGAAAGATGCTAAGAGAATAAAGATCCAACACACCAGGGATAGAAAAAGTGGAGGGGACAAATAAAAGTGCATGAAGCTGCTTTTAGTTAGTTCCAGCCCAAAAGTTTCTGAGCTTGTGCAGCCTGACAACTGCAAAACCTAAGCAGAAAAGAGAACTTTTTCAGAATACCTTTGAAATAGTAGCACACAATACTACTTTGAAATTGTGTTCTGGTTCAAATATTTTTATAATGTATTTTGAATTTTGTATCTATGCGACCTCATGCATTTTGATCCCTTGTTTCAAGTGAATTAGGTGTTTGCTGTAGGATGCAAGGATAGGAAGAGGGGAAACAAAACATAAAAGCAAATTCAAGGTGGAGATTAGAAAAGTCTAAGGATATCAGCAAGGTTCTCATGAAAAACATGACAATGAAGAGTCACACAAAGTTCAGTATGGGGGGGAAAAAAAGAAAGAAGCAGGAAGGAAAGGAAAGTCCTTTGTCAGACACATGGGCAGGATCTGCCCTTCCACTGCGTAACCTGTGTTCAACCACAGTCTGAACACAGCCCAGGTAAAGGGCAAAGAAATACAACAGCATTTCAAAAGATTCTCCATCTGGTCACTGGCAAACACCTTGGACTTGGCAGGGAAGCTGCAAATGTGTTACACTTTCCAGGAGATGCTGGATCGAGACTAATCCAGATGCTCTTGACTGAGCACTGATGGATGGAGTCACTTTGTAGTTCTGTATTATGCAGTGATTTGGAGGCAGTTTTGGTGTATTTTTAAGAAAACACCTGAATGTTGGCTGAAGAGGTAGTAAGAGTCATTTCTAGGGGTCTTACTTAAATGAATTTATGTAACTATTATCCACACAGCCACACCTGGAGGTGGGGTGGGGTTTCACAATTTTGTGGGTTTTTTAATTGGGATTTTGTTTTTAAGAATTTTAAATCCCATTCTGTCAATCTACACAGTAATTCTGTGATTTACTTTATCATGGGGTAGCACTTCCATACTACACTGAAATTTTGTAAAATACTCCTTGAAATATTTTATTTTCTTGGCAAAGAAATAGATACTGTTTTAATATTGAAACAGTATACATTACTTAAAAGAAAGAAGATAATTTATGCTTTCAGTTTTTTGTTTATTTTAAGACTACTGATTTAAATATTTAAGGCTGGTAATCCAGACATGATTTAAAGAATTTTCAACTGGCTTTGCCTTAGTGTTTTATTTTGAGAGGTTTATTTGCCTTAATTGGTAACCTTCAAAAACCTATTTTCCAACTAAGTAGAGCTTTCAGATTTGATGTATTACTTGGGAGAATATATTGTATCAACACTCATTTTATGTATGTAATTATGTTTGGATTTTTTTCTTTAATTGTTATAACATTATTGTAGAATAGCCTATTTGCTATTTGTGCTTGGTGCTATTTGTACAGAAAAATTCAATTATACAAAAAAAAGAAATTTTAGAATTGTTTTTTAAACCAGAGTAATATGTCAGATAAATTATTGAAAAAAGTGTTCTTGTCTAAACATGTTTTTTTTTTTTTTTTCCCTTAAAGCTGATTAAGCAGAGGAAGTATTCACTCACATTGAGAGAACTGAGCAGCTTTGCTTCTTGTCACTGTACCCTTCCAGACTTTTGGAACAGCAGGTTTCATACTCAACATCTGATTTGTATTTGCAGACTGGAAATGCAAACAAGCCCCAAATCCAACCCCCAGGAAATCATCGCACGGCAGCAACATGGAAGGGAAAGGCACTGCTCACAAACCCAGTGCTGCTGCCAAGGACAAGTTCAGCATTTAAATCCATGTTCAGTTTTCCATACATGAAGTTATCAGCAGTTATCAGAACTTCTTTAATTTTCTACACAATCATTTAAAAAAAGAAGTTAATTAAGCTGTGGCCATTTGACTCCCATGTTCATTGAACTCTAAGCCATCAGCAAGTGGCCACGCTTTCAGTGGGGCTCCAAAGCTTCTCCTGTGATTCCATGGCTTTGTCAGCACAGGAACGAGGCAGTACTTTCAGTGCTAAGCAAAGGAAATAGTATCAAACAGCAACAAATACTTGTGACAGAGAGAAAAAAACTTTTTTACTGTGCATCCATTTTAATTTCTGAACCATTATAAACTGCCAAGATGTTTATAAGTGCTAAACATTTCTGCTTACTTTGTGAACAGTCTAACTACAGTATTCAGTTATATTTTATTTGTTTCTACTTTTTTTTGTGGGTGTGGAGAGAAGAAGGATGAGAAAAAGGCAGGTTCTAACCTGACACTTCTTGAAACATTAGATTTCCTTCTCATTCCTCTGTATAGAAGTATAAAATGCTATCTTTTTGCTGCATGCTGTTTCACAAAGCCTTGCTTTTCTCCCCTCAGCAAGTCCTTGACAGAATCAGTCCCTTCCTTCCTTTCTAAATAAACTTAAGTTGATTGATAAACAGTGTTTCTAAAAAGAGAGCTTTGTTTAATTAAGGTGGCTATTGAACTGAAAGCTCAACTAGACTGGTTTCTCTCGTTTTCTTCCTACTATGCCATGTCTTTAAAGGCATTTCTCTATTAAATTTTATTACTTCTGTCTGGAGGTAACAATAGCAAAGCTCCATTTATGCAGGGAGTTGGGACTGACACAGATACTTAACAGATGGCCTACACTTAAGTCTTTATTCTACTGCTGATGCAATTAAGTAATTACCAGGGATGGTTAAAAAAACCCCAAACCACAACATTTATGGCTACTTTAGAAAAGAGACACTGGCATGTTTCCCTTCATCAAAACAAAACACATTTTACACAACTTTTAAGGCCAGGCCTTCTGCTCTTCCAGCCTTTATTAGTGTGACATATTCTTTAAATTGCTTTGCATCTACACCTCAAATAGTCTGATATTTACGATCTGATTTTTTTTTATTTGGTTGGAAAATATTATAAATAATTATTTAATTAATAACTAAATTTAAAAAATTGTCCAAATATTTATGATACAGCCCTTTATAGTCTGGCCTTGTTGTGGCCATTACAATGTCCTTGTTCTGTTTATGTTAAACGAGTGAACTTCTCAAAAAGGCAGTCAGAGTGGAGAAAGCAAACAGCCACTGTGAGCAGAGGTGCTGAATGATGACAGGTATCTACAGAATGTCTGTGAAGAGACCAAGACAGTGCCAAAATGCATGTGATAGATTATCAAAACACCAGCCTGCCCTTCAAAACTGGGACAACTCCAAGAAACAAGACTCCAAACTACATCTATGCAATGCAGATATTGTGTTATGAGTTTTACTGAAACATATCAGTGACACAATCAGAAAAGACTTCAAATGACTTTCTTGAATACAAGGTGTCAATGTGTAAGAGTTGATCCTCAAGCCTTGTTTTATGACAAAACCAAAACCTGTGGGCAAATGAGACTAAAATGCTTGAACTGTAGAACTACGAATTAACAGCCGATATAATTAGCTTAAGACAAGTTGTTGCTTTGGACACAAAAATGACTCCATGACTGATATAAATTCCCTTCTGTGAAGAGCAGTGTGTTCTAAACAAAAAAAACCCTCCCACACCCACTTGTAGTTTAATGCCCATTATAACCCCACTATTGCAATATAATATCCACTTACCATCATCTAGCGTGATGTCTTGTAGTCCTATGGTTTGAAAATTCAATTCCCGGTCTTCAGGCTCTGGTTTGATGTGAACAGCTGCCCCCTCGGGTGCAAAGGGAGATGAGTCACACACGGCGTGGGGCCCCAGGGGTGACACCGTGCCCAGGGCTCCCAGCGCGGGGCTGGCGGCCTGCGGCGAGTGCTGCCCCGAGCGGCCTCCGGGCGGCGGCGACGGGGCGGGTCCTGAGCTCGGAGATTGGTAAGGCAGAGGCTGGAGCTGGGGGGAAGAGGGGCCGGACAGCGGCGAGTGGCCCAGCGGGTGGGAAGCTGTCGGGGACGGGGAGGAAGCGGCCGCTGGGTTCGGAGAGTGGTACGGCACCTGCTGCAGCTGCGGAGAGGCCTGGCCCAGGGAGCGGCTCACGGCAGAGGGGATGGAGCCCTGCCCGGCGCCCGGACAGTGGTATCCCATCGATGGCAGGTGAGCAGATGACTGTCCCGAATGAGCTGCATGTGCCAGGGGGTGTCCTGCTGGACTTGATGCTGACACGGAACCTGGATTTGAAGAATGGAACTGCACTGGTGGTAGAGCTTGGCAGCTGAGATTTATCAAATGAGGTACAGCCGTGTCCTGCGGAAATGAAATCGCATCAAAGCCTTGGCTGGAGGCAGAGTTCATGGGAAGACCAGGCTGTCCACTGTACACATCGGTAGGCTGCATAGGCTGGTAAGAAGGCCTCACAGGAGGTGCTGATGTTACCTGAAAAGACTGAACCACGGCAGGAGGCAAAACATGACACTCTTCACTTGGACTGAGGTTTCTGCCCTGCATATGTGGCATGTGTGGCACTGCCGAGGTCACCATGGTGTAGGGCGGCTGAATGGGACACACGAGGCTCCTGGGTGACGAAGACAGCAAATTGTCGTGGGGGTGCCCTTGCTCCGGTGAAGGCAGCTGGGCTCGCATTGAGTGCAGGCCCTGGACGCTGCCTGCATGCGGCAGTGCCAAGGATGGAACAGCAGACAAATCCACCTCATCTCGGTGCTCTTGCTTCATTATAACTACAAAAAGTAAAACAGTTTTACAATTCCAGCCCATCTGTACCCCGTGACAAACACACACCAACTGCTGTTTAACAACCACAATAGCACTGTTAGTGTCATTGCTTCCCTTCTTCTGCTCTGCTTTCACCTTTGTTTCTATGCCTGCTACATCCACCCTGCACAGCCAGAACAACTCTCCCAGCAGGTATGCAAGGGCAAGCATATCCCCTTCCAGCACATCTTCCTATGCAATGGATGATTCTAAAGACATTTGCAACCCAGCCAGAGAAAGGCCAGTTCATCTAAAGGACGTTCTTGTCACCAGAGGGGGGGAGCTGCTGCTGGGCTCCACTGAAAATGGGCAGATGTGAGCTCAGTATCACGCACTAGGAAATGCTGAAGGCAATTTTTAGCAGGCTTCAGGCCTTCCTTAGACTCTGATCACAAGGACAGCTGAACTTTGGCAACACACACTGTTATCTTGAGTAGTGCACCATGTTTCAATTACAGCAGCTCTTTAAGCTCATCCCCCAATTTCAGTGATGGCAGCAACTGTTCTTACAAGAGCTACAAACTGACACATTTTCAGCTACAGGTTTATTTTTTTAAACTACTGGTAGGCTCACAACAAGATACTGATCTTAAGTACTAGTAGAAAAATGCTAACACTTAAATGCTCATTTACTACTTTATAAGATACAGTTAACTAAATATTACAGTCAAATGAACTATAATACATATAGAGTGTTTTAAGTGCTTGTGTAATAACAGCTGCAGTTACAATTCAGCTTGCTTCTTATTTAAGTAGTAACTTCTTACTTCATTCCATCATTTAAATAATTTAAATAGAGATATTTCAAACAAAAATATAGATGTGTAACTATCTTAGGAGCTGATATTCTTGAAAAACAGTTGACAAATAACACAGAAACCTGATAACACCGTTAATGTGTACTTGGCATACCAGACACCTCGGTAACACTGCCTAAATTTAAAAAGTAGGTAATTTTAGAGCACAACAAGTGAGCACAGCTTATTTTAAATTGTGTTAACTAATGGAAGTTGGCTTTGTCAGCATATACAGAAGTTTTAAGAAGTTTATATTAATATCTCTATCCGGCTTTAAAGACTCCTTCAGATATCTGACTTCAAGTGCTCCAAGCAGCACCAAAGGGTCCCCACCATCACTGGCACCTTGGGCATTCTGACTGCTCCAAATGGGCACAAGCTGAAATAAAGCAAGGGGCAGGAAAGGAGCAGGCACTGCACGTCTGGTGCAAGCTCTTCCTCACACCAAGTGGGAGGAAACAGGCTGGTTTACTACATCTGCAGTTAACATGTCCTGGTTTTACTTCTGCCTAAGTTACAAGCTGATTTGTCTCAGTAAACTGCAATGTATCCAGAGTGGCGGAAAAATCATCTGACCTTCCTTGTATCTAAACCTGTTTTATTTTCTTTTTTGACATTTGAGAGTGGAAAAAAATGCACAAATCTATTCTGTGATCTCACTATCCCCATCATGTAATCACGACAGTTATTTCAAGAGTAGCTTCTGACAGCAGCTTCATCATCATCATTCTCAAAGAAATGAATGCAAAAATTATTGTGTAGAAAGTGTAATGAGGAAATAACTAGCTGTAGTCACAGTACTGGAGCTTATTACTCTATATTTCAGCTTTTTAATTAGACAAGCTTTAGTAACTGTTTTACAAACAGTTCAAACCTAATCCTACGTACCTGTCAAAGGAACAAGACTGGAGTATTTTTGTATATCCACTTTAAAAAACAAAATAAAATGCCAGTTTTGTATTTTTCATTTGATACCTGGTGTGTAAGTAAAACGCTGAGATTGGCTTTTTTTCCTCTTTCCATTGCAGAGATAAAACTGCACCTGAACTGCAGCTGTGATGGCTTTGTTATGGTATGGAGGAACTTCAAGTATGATGTTTGCCTAGAGGAAAGTTGAAATAAAGAAGTTTTACACATTAAATGCAAGTGAAACTATTAATTACAGAAAAACTGAAACTCTTATGATAAAACTAAAGCACCCTAATATTTTGAAATGGGCAAACTTCAAGTTCATGCACATTACGTAGTAAAACAGTACTACAGGCAAACTTTTATTTGGAGAATTTTATTTTCTTTTAAGCACAAGTGCTCTGAAGATAATGCTTTAATTAAACAGACATATCATTTAAAGGATGCTTTGCTTGTCTGCCAAAGTAAAAAAAACCAAAACCTTCTATCAGTTAAAAAACTGTATTTTGGATCATTAAGCTTTTAAAATAAGTTTTAATGCTCTGGAAGTAATTTGTCACATTGGCAAAATTATCTTAAGTTTCCGCTTTTTAATTTTCAAGTTCTTTTTTTCATTGCTTTCACAACAAGCATGCTATTTCCAGTTCCTTCAAAGCATCCTCTTAATGGCTACTTTATAGTGTTAAGACAATTTAGAAGTCTCCAATTGTCTGTCTGAATTAGTCAGTGATCTACTTACTTTAATAAATGAAGTCTAAATTTCAGAACAACAATGAAAATATCAACTTTCACATTTAAAAAAATAAGCTTTCTAAAGTAAGAAAAATTGTTTCTCACCCCTTGACACTTTTCCCTAATTATTTTCCCTTCTACCTCCCACTGAGGTCGTCCATCTGTTGAGAGAAATTTACAAATAATTCAAGCAAAAAGCATTTTCTTAACACTTTAATAATTCATCTTCAAAATATTTAAATACTTAATATAAAACAGGATTTATTTTCAGTCATAGAGAGGCTGTTAAACTGACAGGCACAGACTGTAAACAAACTGGAGAGATGCTTTAGGAGTTTCAGCAGCTGCCTGTTGCGCAGGACTGTGCGCTGCACCCCAGCGTGCTGGAGCTGCAGAGGAGGCTCTGAGCACTGGCAGTGGACAGAAGGGCTCTCCCCTCGTGTTTCTGAAACCTTTCCGAAGGTGCTTAACCTGCTGCTGCCACTTGTGCTTATTCAAACAAAGTGTGACGACTTGGAGGCTGAGTCAGCAGCAGCAGCGATAGCCAGGCCACCCCTCCCTGCCCGGCCCCGGGTCACGGTGCCCGCGGGCTCCCCGCCCTGAACCCGCAGACCCCGCGGGTGCAATGCTGGGCAAGGTGCCCGTGCCCAGAGGGGCAATCACCTGGGCAGCGTCCCTGTGCTCTGACCTGGCACAGCCCACACCCTGCACCCAGCACTCGGCTCTCTCTGCCACTGGGTGCTGCTACAGGTAACCAGGGAACCACAGCAGCAGCTCTGCCTCTTCCAAAGGTGTTCAGCTTGTGGGGCAGAACACATGATTACATAATATTTTGTATTTGCTAATAAAAATAACAACACTTTTATTTATATATGTAAGGAAATAATAGAATGCAGAAGAACTGGACTCGGTTTGCAAATTTTTATTTTTAATAATTTCTTTTGCTCCTTTTTTGCTGTAAATTCAAATCAGACACTTAAGTCACCAAAATGATAATTTAAGCTGTTCAGATTTTATGTTTTATTATTTTCTAGCTAGCATTTCTTTCATTAGCTAAGGAGTCAGTTCCTATGCATTGATTAAATCAGATGTAACATGGCATCAGTGCCAAATACTACATTTCAATTAGTTCCCATGTTCACTTTTTCATTTTATATAAGAAGGAGCAAATACATGGTATGATCTGTTAACAGCATCTTTCAAATACACACATTCCAAGTTAGTTACCCTCTAACTGTGTTCCTGAATCAGAAGGACTACTTCATTAATAACTGCTAAGCAGCACACAGATCAGTGCCCAAATGAACTTTCCAATTACTACTGAAGACGTTTTTTTTCTCCTTTTAGAACATCCTTATTTCTTAAAATCAAGCTCAGGTACTGAGCTTGGTTTGAAAAAAACCCAGCAAGACAGTATTTACCTTGTCCTTTTTCAAAAAAAATAATTTTGGATTCTGGAAGAAAGTTGGATCCTGTCACCACCATCTCATGGCCTCCATTTACTGAGCAGCTGTTGATGCTGTACTTCTCAATCTGAGGAAGTTCCTGCGCAGATCGCTGAGCTTTAGAAATATTAAGGGAATAATTATTACTACAATTTTAATAAGAATGACATTTTATGATTCTAACTTGAAGAATTAGGGATGAAACTAAAATGACCATCTGTTTACATACACAAATCATATTTGTCTCTTTGCTTTTTTTTTATCTTTGCTTTTAAAATTATTTTGAAATTACATAATTAAAGAAAAGAAACACCAAGAAGACATGAATGCCAACAGTCTCTACTGTTACAGAAAATTCAATTTTTAGTTTAGGAGTACTGGATTAAAAATTACTTTAGTAGTTTCTAGAGAAAATGAATTCTAGGGGAAATTCAGATTATGCCTTGATTCCTTAGTGCCAGTATTTAACAAATCAACTCTCCAGAAGTTCAGCTGGTCACTAGATATTACTGTATAGGGAAAGTCACGGTACAGACTCCTGTCAATGAAACGGTATCAGCTTTAGAATGAATATTTTCACTGAGATGTATCAGCTGCCTCTGCTCATACACAGGCACTACTAAAGCTGCTGTATGACTGCACTGAGGCTAAAGCCCAAACCCTTGTTGTTCCTCTAAGCCTCCAGGCTGTCACTTGGCAAGCACCATCTTTAAGTAAAGATGCATTAACTTTTGGTAATTGAGAGCTTCACACACAATGCTTTTTACACAATTGCTATATATAATTCTGGCAATATTGTCAGAACGACACTACTATTGACACATACAGAAACATGAGTACAAAAGATGTATATTTAGAGCAATCTTACAGCATTCAACAGGTATGGAAGCAGTCTGCAGAGATAAGACTTTTCCACTGGGCTGTGGGATGTGCACACGGAACACAAGGCGCACTCTGGTGTTCTTTCTTCCAATATCTGTCTCTCCTTTCCGGAGCTCGATGTCGGAATTGCGCAGTTTCAAAATACCAGCACAATCGATACTGGAGATAGGAGAGGATGGACAGATGGATCACATGAGAAATGGAAGAAAACCAATCAAACCACTGCCAAAGTTCACTCTGTAAGCCTTTCTTTTGTTAAAGAATGAAACTGCTCTTTTTCCCACATATTATGGTATTTTAAGGGTTATTTTAAATGTCTGTGATTGAAAGAACGCTTAGTGTGGAAACAGCAGCAAGTACTGGTGAAACATTTTGTCTTGTAAATGTCCAGCTGGTGCTTTTTTGAACCTTTAAAAGATTATTTGTTATTGCACATTGTTTAACCTCCAAAGTGAGTTATTTAACATTGTAAATGTCATTTACAAGGAGCAAGAGACCACTATTTAGTTCTAGTTTAGGAAGGACTAGAGAACAACAAAGTGTACCCATCAAATCCCAGCTGCTATTCTGCACTGGGGTCAATTATTCATATGAGACACACAACTTCAATCATATACCACATTTGTATGAGAGCTTCCCTGCCTCTCTGCTACTTTACTTCTGACTGCTCTCACACTGGCTTGCTTTAAGAGATGCATCTCTCCATCATGACCCAGATTTGTGAAAAATACGCTGATTTTACAGGACTTTTCTTTCACCTTTGCACAAACGAAGAAAATAAAAACTACACATAGCAACCAAATGGCTAACTCATGCTGTGATGTACCTGGCTGACATGTTATTTTCAGGAAGAAGTGGAATTTCCAACACTTTGGTGCTGGCAATGATGATCTCCTGGCTGGCAGTGGCCACGGTCTTGCCGGTGATGCGGTGCACCTGGTAGAAGGCGTGGGGCCGCAGGTAGCGATCGTCGGCCGTGCCGATGAACATCTGCAGGTTCACCGGCTTCTCGCTGTAGCCCAGCAGCTGAGGGAGGGGCACAGGGAATAGCAACAGGTTAGGTGACTCCCACTGCATCTGTGTGTGCACACTACAAACACACAACCAGTCCAAAGAGTCAAGAGTCAGTAGTATTTCATCACGAACTTCTTCAAACCCTTCAGCAAGCAGGAAACTGAGTGCAGGTATCTTTCACCAAACACAAGGACTGGCAACAATTACTGGAATAAATGAATGTCAAAATTCATTATTTTTGAATCTCTCAAAGACAATTTTTCTACCTACAGAATTTCTAAATTAAAGCTATGCTGTGGGTTTGTTTCTGTTACTGTTTTTAATTATCAATTACCAATCTTACTAAGATGCACCTAGATTCTAGAAATACTAAAAACTTTTAGCTTTTTTTACTATGAAATGGAATAGGAACTTCTATTAAACTTAAGAAGTTTTGTGAATAAAAATGTATCAAGTTAGGACAAGAAGATTAAATTCATATCTAGACAATCACATGTAGTTTATTTTTGGCAAAGAAAATACTTCAAACCCCCAAATTCTGCAAATGTTAATTTACACATCTTTCTGTTTCTCAAATACACATCTAACCACTAATGCAGCCAGTTGCCATAAAACCACCTGTTGCTTGAGCTAACTGCATCAATTCTGGCACAACACTGAAGCAGAAAAAAATTATTAACTGAAACTAGAAGAAAAAGCCCATTTTATGATAGTAAGTGGGTAATTTGTTAAGGAATCAAACATAAACAACAGTAGCACCACTTTCTTTCAACCCCTGTTATTATAAATCTGAGGCCTACAGAGTATTTCTTACAAATCCATTTTCCTTCACCTTGCTGCAATTGGCAGATTGATGCAGGCTGCAAAGTTATATAATTGTTAAACTGCACTGGAGCAGATTTACGTTTCATTGACTTTGACATCAACTTATGTTCAAACGGGAGGGAGGGACAGACAGCCATTCTTTAAACGTGGTTTTGTCACGTCAATATTTTTGTCTCTAGGGAGAGTTATTTGGTCACACAACAATATTATTCAAGCTCTTTACAGAACTAACACTTAAAACCCAAACAAAACATGTCAATTTAACCTACTTAGAAGAGTAATTTAAGCCAGTAGTCAGCGGCACGAAAGCCCAAGGCACACCCACACCCAGCAGTCAGAAGCCCCACTGCTGGTGCATCACTCCTGGCAGGGAGTTCTACGGACCAGCTGAGCTCCTGGTGTCCATATTCAAGGTACAGCTTGGTTTCTATATTCAAGTGGCAGCACCTGCCAGGTCTGTCACTTTTATTAGAGCTTTCTCAGTCAAGAATAGAAATGTAGGTTTCAACAGAAATCTGGAAAGACTTTGTTTTGTCAAATATGTTATCCCTGGAGTTCTCAATACAAAAAGAGCTAAATCCAGCTGAAAAGCACCAAACCAAACTACCCCATCAGTCAATGAGTGGAAACAGGCTAGATTGTCAGAGTTGCCTCCCATGTAAGTAAACGTGATAAACAAGCATTTAGAAAGGTTACAGTAAAGAACCTCCTGTGACAGCCAGTGCACTGGCAGGCTTCTCTCTCTTCACTATCAGAAGTCAACTATAAACTACAGGAACATCAGGACCACAAGGAACTTTCTTCTTAGTGTTGCCATCACAGTGGAGCACAGGGACTGTTACACCAATTGAATATATACACATACATAAGTTTCTTTTTATGCTTGACACAGGACTTCAGTGTCTTTCCAATAGTGTCTTTTTCATTAAATACCAAATGAAAATCTGATTTTTTAAAAATTAGTCTGAATTATTTTAGGAGTTTAAAGAAAATTAGGACTCATATTATTTTAGCATTACAGCAGCCATCTTATCACAAGTTCTCAACACTGTGACTCCACCATCCATTTTCCTCAGAGTTAAAATTAAATCTTAACACAATGGAATACAGCCTAAATGTGACGTTAGTTAAATGTGTTCACTCTAATACTGGGAATTATAAAAATTACAAGCCAGACCTATTCAAAAATTTGACTGACTTCCAAATGCGGTCACTGTGACAAAGCTAATTTCCAATTAAGGCTAATCTTCCCCATGCTGAACAATGGACATGTACACAGCAGTTCTAGAGATACTGGTGATCCCAGAGATAAGGAAGGGTGGGGGATACTTGTAAAACTAAGCTGGTCTCTCTACAGTGCATGAAGACCATCTTCGACAGAAGACACAGAGCAGGAACTCAGTTTAGGGAAGTAAAACATTGCCCATGGTAGCAGTCACACTGGTATTGCCCAGGAGATCTATGGCCATATACACTGGCAAGGTAGCAGAGACCCAAAAATATGTATTTGGTATTGCAGACAATTTATTGCTTTTATTCAAGGTCAAGTAAAAAGAGAATCACACCCCCACCCCCTCCCACGAAGTAAAGGAATAAATATAACCACTGTGTGCAATACCTGTGGCAATAAAGTAAGCCAGGGAGTGGGAAAGAGAATAACCCCCACGTACTCCAGCACAGAATGTAATTCAGGGCCTGACTGCACCAACAGAGCCTCATTAAAGGAAACATCCCAGCCTCAAGCAAGCACTGGAGAGGCTGCAGTGCCCCATGCTCCCAACAGCTCCAGCCAAAAGCCAGTAAGCTCAACAGGCTGTGCATGCTAATGAGACAGCCTGACGTGCTAGTGAAACTCGGGCAGCTGGAGAGACTGTGGATAGAAAAACCCAACTTTTATTATACCAATCTGTGCTTTAGAATGAACATTTCCCCCTTAAATCTTGTGTGATAAGCAAGCTGGCAGCTCCAGGCTGACTTGCCAGTATTGATGCAAAACGTACCTTGTGAATAATTAAGGAGAATTACTACCCCAAATCAACTTAAAATCAGGGAAAAGTACTTATTTAGGCATTTAAAATGCATTCCTTTTAAATACAGTTTTGTTCTCATTCAAAAAAATACTGATTGTTCTTAATTTCATTGACAGCAGGGTGATGCTTTCTTACCACCTTGTCTGCTTCATGCACAATTCTGCATGTTGAACAGCCCAAACATTTAAATCAGTAAAAAAACCCAACTTGCTAATTGTTTTTCTACGAAAATAAGTACTTAATTGAGAGAAAAAATACTACATTTTGTTCAAATACATAATGAAGCCATAGTATCTATAGCTTTAGTTCACCTTAGTAAAGAATATACACACATAAGAACATTGTGTTTTTACAGACCATAGGTATTTAAATAAACAGCATTTTACAACCTACTGGCAAGTGCTGCAGAATCAGCACCATGAAGAAGCGTTATGGTAAGGCACTACAGTATCAGTGTGCTCAAGATTCAGTCATGGGTCACTTACAGAGGAACAGTAACCTGAACTACTGGCTGAGCCCTAGGAAGGCTTTCAGGTACACCTTACAGCACTTATTCCATTAATGTGCAGTATTAGAGCTGCTCACTACAAACAAAAAAATTGCTAATTTTACTTTAAAAAAAGATATAGCACTTTTCCAGAAGCAGCAAACAGTGCGCTGCAGACACGCAGTAAGTTACTGCACTGTGTCACCAGTGACCTCTAGAAACCCTCCCCTGTAACAGAATCCTGATACACCACCCACTGCTCTGCCGAGGAAACTCAGCCAAGTTGTTTTTGTGTTTCTATATCGTTTCCATAGCAAAGGTCAGTGCCTGCGTAAGTTAAACTAAAGCTGGAAGGCTAAAGACTGAAGGTCACTACAGGATAAGCCACAAGGGCTTCACGCCAAAGCAGTTCCAGTGTATTACTACAGTGCACACAGGAAACCCCTGCATGGCACTGCGAGTTCAGAGCTTTTACCGAGCAACTACAAAGGCAGGCACTTAATGAGAGAGTTTTGGATCATCAAGAAGCTGTATTTTATGCAACAAAAACACTCCTATGTTCTTAATGCACACATGGAAAATCCTTTAAAAACATGTCACACTAGAGACCATATGGATTCATTTGATCACTGAAGACAGCACTATTTAAAGTTGAAATTTTGGGCAGTGGTGAGAACCTTTCCTTGCTGAGAAAAACAAAGATGTTACCTTAACTAAGAGACATCAACCTGGAAAAAATAAATTAACATTTTTCCAGATTTCATGTGAGTTATATTTGGACCATAGCTGGCTCACATGTCATTGGTTCCATGCTCTGATCTAAAGAAAACCTTGCAACTTGAAAAGCTTGTGAGAAGACTCTTTTTAGTCTCCAATACTTAAAATTTTTATCTCCTCATCCCACCTTTTTTTTTTAAATGAAGAAGATTCTGTCCATGTTTTCCATATATTGTTGCAGGCCAAGTCTTACCCATCTCTATTCAAGCGTAAAAGTGTCATTTCTTGAGACATACAAGAAAGCTTGGGAAAAATAACCAACAGGAAATACACACTTCACAGTAACAAGGTACTTACAGACATCACAACTATACTTTGAAATAGTCCGCGTTTTTGAACCAAAGTATCCAAAACCCCAAATACCTACTAGAGTCACTGAATCCAGAAATAATGTCAGCATTCCATACACTTACACTTTCCATCTTAGAATTTAAGAGCAAACATGGAACTGGGGGTGTGGGTATGGGCTGGTGGTGGTAGGGGAAAGGTAATTTCATCAGGTAGGTTTTATGCTCAGCTGTCAAGTATACTATGATACCAACAACATTGTGATGGTGTCAAAACCTTTTTGATTGTATTTTAAAAGCATTTTTCCTGCAAAACTTTCCAGCATTTATTAGGAAATTGCCATGCTTAATCAAAGTTTCATTGGGGTTTAACACTCATGTTTTATGTGCCTCTTTTTTGCTTGCTAATTGGAGATGAAGATTTCAGTGCTCCTTTGCACAATTAATTCACTGCTTATGGCATTACTGGATTGGTGAAGTAGGCTGATTAGAAAGAAAGCTTTTACATACAAATAGGCCTCCCTAAAAATAGGGCATAGTCTTGAAATACAATGCAAGTTTGACGTAATCAAGTCCCTAAAGTTCACAATCCATCTTCACCAAATGCACCAGTGTTTCAGTGAGCTGAGAAATCCTCAGCTCAATTGTGAGGAACAGGGAAGGAAACTCATCTGTGTGAAGATCCGCAAGCACTTACTAAGCATTTACTTCAGGTGGTGATTTCCAAGGCTTTTCAACACCTTGATATGAAAAGCAGGCTGTAAATAGTTACTTCCCCCTTGACTCACAGCAGCTGGATGCATTTCAGTGACTTCTTCATTCCTTAGAACACCCTCAGAGTGACAAGGTAAGGAAGACAAAAGAGAAGAATGCAGACCCTATTGGAGAGGGTGAAAAGAAAGAGCTGTTCTCATGAATCAGGTACTTTTCCTTTTACTTTGGAAGACTGAGCAAAATATCGTACGGTTCACTACGAAACCTAAATAATCCTAAAGGAAAAGAACCTACACTGCTTAAATTTCAGTCCACTTCAAAAGTAAAATACAATTTCCTTTAAAAAGAAATTATTTAAAGAAAACACCAAACCATCTAAATGTTTTACCCTCTGAGAAAAGGGAGACATGACCCACAAACCTGGAATCTTTAGGACAGTGGTATCAGAGAGGCACCAGTGCACAGCTTTGATCAACTGAACTTTTTTTCTACAGACATTTCTCCACATGAGTTTCCCTTTTAAGTGGTGTGCAGCAGCTTTCCTAAAGAACTGTGAGGATTGCTGGGTTTAAAAGCTGAAGGGCTATCTGCCAAGCTGAACAGCACATCTATCAGCCATGACTTGGGATGACAAGGATCCAAGGGCATGAAGATGAACATAATTTAAAACAAAAGACACCATGACTAATGCCAGTGATACAATTTATTGTGAATTTATCAACAGCTGCATTTTGAAAAACTTGAAGCAAACCATGGGCATGAAATGAAGAAAGCAGAGCTCAGGGAAGCTACTGAAAGTCAAAATGACCACAGTAATCCCTTGCAGCCTTGCAGAGGTGCAGGGAGTGCTGACCTATAATCTCCAATGGACTGCTTAAAAGAGACTGCAGAAACTGATGGAAGGAAACTCCATTCAGATCTAACCTGCAATATCCCAACCATGGCTCAGAAAGTCTTAACAGGACATTGGATTTTTTTTTATAATTTCATTCTGATTCTGCAGAGGTTATATAATGCTACAAGAAATTAAATGTCAGATTTTAAAGTTCAATACATTGAACCAAAACATCAATTTCAATCCCTTTCTGACATGCAGTACTATTTTCCATCACTTGACTATTTGGTGCACCTTTCCATCAGCAGTCAAGGAAAAGCAAACACATCAGAAAAGTCTTCCTTTGTTTTTTGTTAAATAAACTTATTGAGTAGACTGACTTCAAGACTTTAAAATAGTACAGACCTTTGCAATTGTGAAAAAAATAGTGACAGATAAAAGGAACAAACTTTAATAAACTATTAGGTAGGGGCACAAGTCCAGTTAAAAACATTTTAAAGGTCGTCACAAAAACAAACAGATCCTGCAAAGGACCAAAGCAAAAGAGTAATGGCAAGTATCAGTTCATTATTGGTCATGGTACTATGTGTTTACACATGTACAAAACATTCTTTAAACAAGGTTTAAAAACTTGGATTTGTATTTCTGAAATCTCACACTTTTACACACTCACTGCTTGCACACAGGATTGAAACTGTTTTAAATATGGACTTCAGGCATTTTTGGAGGTGTTTTAGTCCTGTCCCATTTATACTATGCAAAAAAGGATATAATCTTTGAAATAGTCCGCGTTTTTGAACCAAAGTATCCAAAACCCCAAATACCTACTAGAGTCACTGAATCCAGAAATAATGTCAGCATTCCATACACTTACACTTTCCATCTTAGAATTTAAGAGCAAACATGGATAGCTAAAATAGTATTAGGCTAACACCCAGTGCAGAATTGCCAGTCCCATGTAACCAGCCATCAAACATCATCTGCACTTGGCTCTACCACACTCTTGGAAAAAAAAGGTGCTATTCCTGAAATACCAACTCCAAATGCTAATTATGCTATGGAGAGTTTTTGGACAAGCATTACTGGGATAGGAAGAGGTTATTCCCACATAACCTGTAGAAAAAAGAAAAATGTAGTAAACCAATGATACAAAAAGCAGATGACTGTTTTTATTGGTTTTCACACCAATTACTGCATTTTCTAAACTGAGTATATGCATCACTTTTGTTATCTGTTTTTGGGGATTCTGAAGCAGAAGATGCCTAAATCATCAAACTGTTCTTGAAAAATACATAGTTTTAGAATCTCATCCAAAGGCCAATGTTTTTTGCCAGTACAGCCCATTACACAGTTCACACAGGCTGAGATTTACCTTCTGCCTTTTAGATTTATTGGCAGGTGCTGTCACCAATCAACAGTAGGCAACTAGAGCTGGGATACAGCCTGCCTTCTGGTGAGGGATAAACCAGGAAAAAATTCAAGGCAAAAATGAAAATTAGAGAGTGGAAGGCAGGAAGAATGGGAGGGGTTGCAAAACACAGAAAAAGTGTGCTGTTTATTGGACATGGAGAAGAGGGAGAATTCCAATATTATACCTGATTCAAGTAGTTACATGCACTGGCCACAGGGAACAGCTGGGAATAGGTGACAGCCACAGAATTACAGGCCAGGAAATATATACTCATTTAGACAACGCTTTGTTAATTTATTTTTATCAGATCATCTGACATTGCCTGGATAGATCCTCTCTTTTTGGTTGCAGTTTCTTCCATCAGGACTCAGGCAGTGTTTGACAGGCTTTTTGAGAACACATTCCTGTCTCAGAACTTTCAAAGCAGTTCAAAGTGAGTTTACTTTTGCTCAATCAGTTTACTTTTTTCATCCACTGCAGCGCTTATCATGACTTCAAGCTCCGCAATCCCTTTAAACAGAGCTGACACAGAGTCCCTCTTTTACAGATCTCCATGAAACCTCACACAGAAAACTCTGCTTGTCAGTGAGTAGCAGTGTGTAGCCATCTAAATAAACTGACTTTTATTTAATATTGCTTTGATTTTTGATCTTAATTTTTTTTTTTTAGCTACAGAACTGCTGAGTTGTCCATATGGATTCCACAATGCATCCCCTCCTCTGCTACTGTGGATCTGCTACAGGAATAATTCTACTTATGGCAGAGGAACAGAATGATTCTATCCTTAAGCCCTTTGCAGTATAGGAAAAAGACACTTCTTGTCCAGGCAAATTCTTAACAGCAACCACCACTCCAAATCTATCTTGCATACCCAGAGTGTGAGTGGATTCTATACGGTGTCAGCTGCAGATACACCATCAGTTGTAGAACCAATTACCCATCACAGTTCATAGCTGCACCTGACTCCCACAGTGGCCCCAGGACAGACACTCCTTGCACACAGAATGGTGTTAAGGAGTAGCTGTGAGCCCACAGTCCCTGAGTACATCACTCTGTGTGGTTACAAGATGACCAGGATGGACATCACCTGCTTCCCTAGCAACAGGGCAAAAAGATAAAAGGAAATACTACTTCTTGTGCACAACACAGCCTTTATGATTTACTACCAAAAGATGTCATTAATTTAAAAGTCCTTGAGCTCAGAAAATTGCAGAAAATTACAAGAGTAACAGGAACACAATATATAAAACAAGTTTGCTTATTTTAAGAAGTTCATTTTAGATCAGAAAACTAAGATACAAAAGTAAAAACCCCCAAACCATTCCAAAGAGATTCTTATCAGGTGCTCACCTGCTCTAAAAGGCTTTTCTGTTTTTGATCATAAGCATTATCCAAGCGAGGTCTCATGAACCCTACCAGCTCAGACAGAAGTAAAAGCTCATTCTAGCAAATTCTAAGTGCAAATTTTATTTTATGTACAATTGTACCCATGGGAAGGTGGAAATTCAAGCAATGATGACTGTTCATTTAGAGTTGGATAAAATGTGACAGCTACTTGTTTAAAAGGCTTCGTAGATTGGTGAATTGCAGACTCTAACCTATGAATTAGAATGGTAAAATTAGGGAGTGCTCAGAGGCTGTCTCCTGGCAATGCACTACAAAATTTCCACATCATTTGGATGACAAAAGCTCAACATGCCACCTTCCTCCTTGCAAACCATTCTGCTATATTATTTATTCCTTCCCTGTGAAAACTGTCAGCATTATCATGCAGATTCTCTACCAAGGTAAAAGAAGCTGTTCCAGATGACAAGGATTAGCTGGAACATACTCCCAAGAAAGCAGAGCTTAAAATGGAAGGTATCTGCTATTTAGAACATTTTGCATTAAAAAAACGCTAAAAACAAAGGAACATCATTATAGAATTAGCTTTCTTAAAGCTAAGAGATATACAAAGCAAGGCATGATGCTCCACTTATTTAATTTCCTCCCATTTGGAAATAAGCTGATTAAATGTACTCACAACAGATGATGCCAAATTTGTCAGAAGCTTAGTGTCCTAGCAACAGGTGTGGTACAGTATTAGTAATAGATTAATGACATGCACTAATACATTAAAGGCTTGAAGCCATGTACTATCTTAAAAACCTTTATTTTAAATAATACATCACGTGCATATGCAGAACTACAGACGCTTCACAGTTTGGAGATTAAATACTCCAGCTTTCTATAAAATAATGTTCAAAAGCAAAACAAGTTGTGTAAGAAGCAAAAGGACAGAGGCACCCAAAGATGTGGCACTTGGACTTGACAACTGCTGCAGGTCTGTTCCAATTAAAGGATTCTGTTCTCTTTACCCACCTCCTTTCCCATCTCTGACACTGGTAAACACACAGGTATTTTACACAGGAAAATGTGGAGGACTTTACTGCAATGATCACACAAATGAAGTGACTGCTCTAAAGCACCAAAAAGAAAAGTCAGAAAGAAGCAGTAATGCATATTGTGATGTGGAATTCTGAAATAAGCTTACAGAAGTACTGGAAAACGTTTCAGTTTGTATGAAAGTAAAGAAATATTCACCTGCTTACAGATACTAGTATTACCTTTCCCAAATTTGGCCTTTCCCATGCTGTTTTTCCAGGCAGTAAGTAAAAAGTAAATACAAATCAATGCTTTGTTTCATAACAGCTTCCTATCTCCTATAAAACACAACAATTAATTTGCAGTACAGCTGGAAGAGACAAAATTGCAAAGTAGAATATTAATTTGCATTCATTTTAATTTAGAGAGGCATAGTCCAATGCACATGTTGAAGCATAACACATGCAGACACATAAATGCCATCCTCATTTTTAAGGCAGCATTTTCATATAGCAAGGTATTTCACAATTTCAATGCAAATAAATAGCTTTTAAAATCATTGGTGTAAGTCACCCACTACAGATGTTTCTTTTAATTTGCATTACTGCAGTTAGAAGCATCCAGTACTGCAGCTTAGAAGCATCTATTTCTGTAAGCAAAAGAAAGCCCACATATTTGTCAAATTTTGCAAATATCAGCATAAATTCCCTTAATGCAAATATTAGTGCAAAACATAAGCACCCAGAGAAAAAAAAATTAAACAATATTGAATGAGGTTCACCGCAGTTCAGGAAAGATTTATTTTGTCAGCTAAAATCTCTCAGGTTTCTGTCCTCATTAATGATGTGTTAAATTCCACCACAAGCACCTTGGCATGTGGAAGTTGTGTCTACTTGTCCTCCACTGATTAAAGCAACACACTACTCCACATGAAGGAACGTGTCTTGCCAGCTTTCCAATCCCTAGTCCAGGCATCCTCAAATTTCTCTAGTTTGCAGCACACACTTCCCTAAGAAGCACCTGACCTTTGACTCTACTGTGACAAGAAACCCTGTAGGTCTGACAAAAGGAGAGAGTTACAGCTGGTTAGGCCATGGCATTGTGAGAAGAGAAACACTGAGCAACTTTGCAGGGAACATGAAAGCTGGATGAAGAGCTCAGCTTAAGAATTGCAATGGAAAAACAAGGAAAGACATTCAAGAAAGAAGATGGGATGCAGATAACCAACCCTTTTTAGAGGGAGAGAAAGGAATGATGCAGAGTGTTGTAGAGTTAAAAAGGTGCAATGAAAAAGTTCAAGGTAAGCTAACAGAGAAAAAACAGTGATAAACAGCCCAAAGAATATGATTAGGAGTCAGGTTGAAGGAAGAAATTCATCAGATGAAGAGCCTGGAAGCAGAGGTTGCTCAGACAAATTAAGAACAGCAGATTGTCCAAGACACTTAAACTCTGCTAGTATATCTTCATCTATATAGATGAAATGTCATGATGTAAATACAGAGTGTGACACAATTCACTTGCCAAAAAGGAGGAATAAACTGTAAGGAGGAAAAGTGATAACATGTTTATATCACAGTAAGAGTAGGAGAAAGAATGGGGATGGATTATGCCAATCCTATCAGCACTTTGCATCTGGTCTCCAATAGCAATGAGTTCCTTTCAAGTATGGGAAGAGGATAAATATATAAAATACATTTTTAATGTATAGACTGTATCAAAAGATTTAAGGCTGAAACACTGACTTAATCGGAAAAGAACATGAAATATCCTGGATTTGGAGGAAAAGACAAAACCTTCTGCATCCTCCATTAGATTTTTCTCCCCTCTTTGTTTTATAAAGATTTTGTAACTGTTATCTGATTTGACTTATAAACAAGCCAATAAATTTTTTCTTAACCTGGGTAAGATAAAGACCATTAAACAATATTGAGATAAGTAAAGAGACACTGCTTTCATCTAAGGATGTGGCAAACATAAACCAAGGCATCTTAAGAAGCCCCACAGCTTCTCAGCACCATTTGCCCCATGTCCAGGGGATGAGGGTGGGTTCCCTTCCAAGCTGTGTGAGCCAGCTGACACCATGGATATTAAAGGAGACATCAGCGACTGTCCCTAAGCAATGCAGAAGTCTTCCCAGCATGGAGAAAGATATTTGTGTACACACCTGAACACTCCAAATCAGAGAGCAGCACATCACATCACATCTTGTGCACAGAGTTATTCCAACAAGACCAAACCCACATATCTTTGTCTTCAAAGAGAATATGATGCCAAAGCCAAGTATAGTTTACCAGGACCTTACATCTAATTCTGAGCTCAACAATAACTGGTTTTATTGGTCAGTGTTTTCAAAGTAGTTAATGTTACATTTAAGGGAGAAAATCTTGCACAGGAAAGGCTGTAAGCTTCACAAAAGGTAACAATTCACAGCATTGTAAATACCAGTAACTGTAGTTAAAAAATTACCTTCTATTCAAGAAAGCCAGACTTCCTACCTTTACTACAGGGTGTCCTCCAGTAGATGCTTTTACTGCTCCTCTGCTTCCTTCTGTTTCATAGTGAGCTCTGTGATGAGTTTTAGGCTGGACTTCTATTTTCAGTTCACACTGCCCGTAATGGCTTGGTAAAGGCCAGTCAAGAGGTGGCAATGAAGATGTGCTGCAATCAAGATAAGAACATGTGGTTACACGAACCCTGCCATCTGGCCACAGCACAAAGCCTTCACTGTAAAACACAGACAATGATGTCACTTCCCTAATAAACGATAACAAACAAGAATAACTATCAGCTTAAAACTGTTATGCCAAAATTCCACAGTTTTGCTGGTACATTAAAATCTTGAACTAGAATGGAATTTCTTCTAACACCTGAGCAAAAGGAAGGTACTCTGTGATCCCCAGCCCCACACTACCAGTGCTACTCTATAATGCCTTTATATTCACTTTTTAACCTTAAGTATATCAGCAAGCAAATTCAAATGTGGTTTAGAAGGAACAGTGTAAATTCAGTCTGCCAGTCATTAAGTTTTAACTCTGCATTGTCTTCCAGCTTGCAGTTTTTGCTTTCCTTTGGCAAGCACTGCATTTTGTTAACTATCATTAAAACGAACACTATATTATCACCCTAGGTTTAAAAAGGCTACTTGTTCTATCTAAGCATGAAGACTTACTGCAAAAGACAACAAAGACACCAAAAGTTGTGTTCAACTTGTCCACAGACACACCCTTACATACAGCAGCAAAGTCACTCCAGGGAAGAAGAACAAAATACAGTAATAGAAATAACATGGAAGAACCTCAAACCAATGTTTACCTACCCTTTTACCTGCACAGATTTATAGACTTAATATTCTAATAAGATGAACAGCCAGATTCAAGCCAGTAATTACCTGGTAAATTAGGAATATTTAAAAGTGAAAATCTTTTTATCCCCTATATATCCAAATTTCTCTGTCAAAACAGTTGGTACACACTGAACAGATATGATACCTGAGAGAACTCTGTTAATGCACCACAGGCCATACACCAATTATTGGGAAGTCTTACTGGAAGTTGAATGCTAAATTCAGACAAGAAAAAAGTATTTGTTGATCATGACCACTCTCCATACACTGTCTCAGAGAGATTTACTCCTCCTGCAATTAACTAACAATAATGTGGCACAAGCTGTATCAGACTCATATTACCTTTTGAAAAAATATTTGGAATACTAGGACAAACATGGAGACAAGAAAACAACCAACTCTCAAAATTCCATCATTCATTGAAAACAAAAAGAAAATAAAAAGAAAATAACAGCATGAGAGAGCAAGGAAGTGCACTGTGCACGTGCAGATGCCTAAAATGTTAAAAAATTGCAAGAGATTCCCCAGTAAATGACACAGCTTTTGAGACTGTACTGCATCAAACAGATGTTTTCTAGAAGTAGCTGGTCTGACAGTTACAGCTGCTTCCCTTTTGATGTTGGATACCCAAACTGTTGTGTCTCTCTGAATCTTTTCCTTGCTGTCTCTACCCCTGAACTTCTCAGCAGCAATGGATTCTTTACAGGTTTTAGGGTACTCTGCCATGCACCCTTCTGCCTTGTAGGGATATCAGTTTTATGTATTTTTGCTTCCACATCATCCTTACACATTTTTCAAGCAAATACTATAGAGATAACACATTGAACCAAATCAGTGATCTAACTTGAGAATTTCATTTTGAAATGTAAATTCTTTAATCCAATTAATTTAAAGGAGTCCTAGTTGCCTGTACACCTTCAAGCAGAACTAAGGGGTTGGGAAGCAGAGTGGGAACTTCCTAGCCAGCACTGTCACCTTCTTAAAGTCACATGAACCTACAAGACTGCATATCAGATAAATTTAAAAACCCCAACAGAATACAGTCTACAAACTCTTGGTATTTTGGTTTTTTTTTATTCTATGTACAATTCAATATCATATGAGAAAAATCATGTCAGCCTTTGGAGTGCAAGAAGTAACAAATTTTCATATGTTTTGAATACTTTTTCATATGAAGCAATACTATTTTGTACCAGATGCTGAATATGGGAAAACAGGTCTGAAGCTGACAGCTTTACTGCACATAAGGACCTGTTCTCAAGAAAATATTATTCAGTCTACACTGATAGGTGAGGATCAGCAGTAAAACTGCTAGATTTAATTCACCACAGTTATCAGTTGTAAATTGTGCACTGAATTCACTGAACTTCTGCACAATCTCTGATAGTGCAGAACTTCAATTTAGAGTGGTATATTACTTTTAAAATATCTGGAACATATTAAAGAATAAGCAGCTCAGCTGCTTCAGAAATGAACAAGTACTTTTTCTGTCTCTCCCCAGCTTACACAGCATAACAGCTTTGTGTTATTGATAAAGACACTTAACTTTGTATTCAGAACCCAGATCAGCTGCTGACCATGAGGGGTTTTTCAAGTTATTGCAGAATAAAAGATTAGAAAAATAAGAACTCATGTTTTAAAGCCCTTCACTTTTCAGTCTTGATGGAGAAGGAACATGTTTGTAGATATTTCCACGTTTCATTAATAAATTCTACCCAGTTCAGTGCCAAATTACTGTTAGAACAGCTTGGGACTTAGCATTTCACAGAAGTTTCTCTCTCTCTCTTTTTTTAATTAAAAACTTTATTAGCAATGCTACTAGTAAACGACCAAATCACATCAGGATAGGAAAGTAATGAGTGACAGTCATTCTACAGCTTTCATTAAATCTAATCTTTGCACACTGTTGAAACAGCACCAATCTGTAAACCTACAAATGTTCTTCTGAAAATACCAAGGGACTTCTATAATCTGATTAATGCAAGTCTCAGAAAGCTCATACTCATACATATCACATCAAGACTAAAGACTTTGAAGAACAGCAGCTATTAAAGGGATTTCAGAGCTAAAGAGAGAACCTGTTGGCAGCATTCTCAGCAGAAGCAACAGCATTTGAAGGTATCACTTCATTGATTTTATCAATATTAATCTAACACATAGCTTCTTGTCTGCAACCATTATCTCCAAAACAGAACTGATTGATGAGGAAACAACTGATGTTCAGTAAAAGAAGAGTCAAACATGTCCATAAGGACTTGAGCATTCAGACCTGTAAAAGGCAGGGCACAGCTCATGGGCGGACTCTGCCCCGCTGTCACAGGAAGAAGATCGGGGCAGAAACAGGGCAGCTTGTTTGCTTCGACTGTGGCCCCAGAGCAGCTTGTGTGGGATAGAAGGAAGAACAAAGCCTGTGGGACTCATTAACACAATTTAGCTAAAAACAATTACCTTCCACTTGTAGCACTGTTTTTGAACACAGGTGCAACCAATACAAAAATTCATTTTAGCCACTCTGTATGCAAATGTTTCTACTTCTTTGTAGCCACTAATTCTAGTAGCAACATTTCAAGGTATCTCATAGTATCTCCAGATAGTTGTGAAAGTTCTTGTTTTCCTCACTGGTTGAGATTCCAAGATCTTCTAGAGAGATACTTTAATTATTGTAGCAAAAATAATTTTCCACTTAAAGCTCCTCCCAACATTTCAAAAGAGAAGAAGCTCACTGACCATACAATGGCTATTCCAATTTCTTCCTCATCCCAAGTTTTTGCAGAGATGAACCCACAGTGTATTCTGTGACAAGTCAATGTTGCAAGACAGCAACCCCCTGAGAATATCAAATCAGAACTATGATCCAATACTGTGGTTTTCAAGATCTCCTGCAGAGCCAAGACACTGCTGTGGCTGCTCTTCACTGCCTAGAACAAAGCCATATTCTCCCTGATTTCTGAAGAGAAGAAGAGAATTTCTGAAGTTAAGAAGTCTGGGGCCATTCCAGCTGCCACAGTGGCCTATCACTAACAGACTTTATTAATACTGTTTACATTCAAAATACCACCATTCTGCTCCTAGCAGAGCCACAGTTCACACTGCTGTCACAGTACTGGTACAGTGAAGTGCCACATGGAAATCTCTGTTCCATCGTCCCACAGCAAAGCAGAGAGATTAGTAACAGGTACAGCACTAAGGTCCTGTGTTAAACACTGCCTGGATTCATTAAGGAAGATTAATGGTGTGTAAACGTTACAGTGATAGCATTGCTTATTAAAACCTGAGAGGTTCAAAGTTCCTTTGCTTGTCTCACTTAAGTGGGTCCTTATCTTCAAAGTCAGTAATTTGCAAACATTTTAATTTTAAAGTTTTGCCAGTAGAATAGCTGGTGCTATTTCTATTTATCAGAAAAAGGTGATAAATACTTGGCAGACTAACTTTGTCTATAGAAATCTTTCAATGTGAGTGCAGTTCTTAAAATTAAGACTGAAGGACCAATATACTTATGGCACAAACAGGACATAATTCTGTTCCTTTCTATTCTTTAGACTTCCAAGAAAAGAATTCAAACAAAAGAAACAGTTTTCTCAAGTATTCAACTATCTACCACTTTCGGTAAACTATTTTTTTCCCTGAATGAATTAATTACACTGTTAGCCATCCTAGTTTTCAGCAGTAAAATACTCTCAAGCTGCCATTACATGTCCAGCATTAAAATTATTTCTGAGCTGTAAATACATCTGTCAAAGCCTGTTTGTTCATCACCACTGGGACACAGAAACTATTTGAAGTCCCATCACTTCTCAGTGTCATAAATTAAATTAATGACAAAACAGTCTGGAGACAAACATCAATTTATGTAGTAGTTTTTAAATCAATGTGTAAGTCTTATCAATTCCATGAGGGAAGTAAAGGAAACTAGGTTTTATTTCAAGATTTTTGACCATTAATGAATATTGTCTGGTTATCTTCCAGACACAAAAGCACCATTTGTTGCCATCAAATACTGTGGGACTAACGAAAGAAAAAAAAAAATGAATGACTCATTAAGTTTACTACCTTGCAAATGCCTGTTTGCTTGAGACACAAATTAGATTCTCAAGATTCTCAAAACTTTAGGTTTTGACCAAACCTAAAGTCTAATGTTTCACTAATCATTCATGTTAAAATATAAAGCAAAAGATAATCAAGACTTTTTAAAAGCAAAAATAACAGAACTGCCATGATTTTCAATTGCATCATCAGAGAGCACTTTGCTAAGGAATAGCCCCATGTTACCTGCACTAGGGCTGGCCATGTCTGTGATGGTCCTTACCTCCATAATACCATAAACCAAGGTCAGCACCAGCAATGCTCCTGATCTCCTATGAATTGTACTCGTAGAGTGAAGTCCTCACCAAAGGTATTATATTATCACCTGCTCAGTAGAGATTTCTAGGTGATCTCTAGACTCTTTTTATTCCCCTTTTTCAAGTCAAGAAAGCACTGTAAAACTGACTTTTATTTTTTTTGCACTTCCTGGAACTCTAACAGCAAGTATGAAAGTCATAAAATCAGCACATTTGTAGAATGTTGGAGTAAAATGCTAGTGGGAAGGTTGGATCTACTATCACTACATTAAGATTCCCAAGAAGAAAGGAGTTTTTTAAGGGGAGGGGAAGGAAAACATGAGACACAGATAAAACCACGTCTTATCCATCACCCTGTGGGGAGGCTGGGGGTGAAAGAAACAAGTATCTTAAACAGCAACAAGAGTAACCATGTAATAACTAAAATTACCAAGTAAATTGCTGAATATTCTGTGAAATGACCAGCTAAATCTGCCATCATACCTGGTGAGTGACATCATCAGCAGACACCTCCACTATTCCCTGTACAGAAGCTGCTGCCCAGTTCTTTCACATGTGGGAAGGAATTGCTGCAGTGGTCCTGCCCAAGCCCTTCCCTACACTTATCTTTGACAAGGAGCAGAAAGGGGACTTGGGGCACATAATACACAGACATTTTTCATATGTCACTGACTGGCAGATTATGAGTTTCTGTGACCAAATAACAAGCTGTCATCCAACAAACCAGTTTGGATAGCATGTGAAATATGACTAACATGCTCAAAAGCATCTTATACATTTTTAGACTTTCTTAAGCATTGCACACTTACTGAAAACAGAAGAATGAAGAAAAACATGGTAAGGCCTGACAGATAAAGTAGATAACAGATTTACAAAACTTTAGAGAGCACTCAGAGCAGAAGGTGCTACCTACACATTTCACACCACAGAACACATAAGGCAAATTATTCCCCTTCTTCCAGGGGTCAGTTATTGCAGCTGGGTGTGTATTTACTTTATCTGCTTGGAAACAATACTCCTGTTTACTTCATGCACTACTTTGTGCTTGACAATACAATCAAGACATTAAAAAGTACACTATTTTTACTATATTTTGTAATTCATACTACAATTAATGCAATTGTACATACATTATGGAATGAATACATAAATAGAGATTACATAATTCTTTATGACAACTAATACATCCACTTTTGGTCACCACCATCAACTACTTAGAAACAGAGGATCTTCTTGCCTTTCATTTTTATTTATAAAATGTAAGGGTCAACTTAGGTTTATAAGAATCAAAATTACAAAATACTGTATGACAGAATGGAAGGTTTCACCTGAAGATGCACACTGCCATAGCCCCTGTGGAACAGGCTACACCTGCTAAGTAATTCAACATTTCAATGAGGATACAGCTGCCAGTGCAGCCGTTTCCACCAATTCAATAGTCAGCCGACATTTCTGGCAGCAAATGTACCCAGCTTAATAGGTTTATGTAGCTTCCTTGTGTATAGGTGTAGTCTTCATTGTCTTCTGTCTGTTTCTCCATCTTACATTTACATAAATTCTTCAGTTCCTGCTTCTAAATAAAGTCTGACATTTGAAAAAATATTTTTACTTTTTAATGAAAACACTAAAATTTCTTTTTATTCAGTTGTACTCGGCTCTGTGCAGTACAAGAGGAAAGGTATGAGCTGTCCATGTACCAAACCACTTTGTTCATCCCACAGAACCACAGATCCACAGCCCATGCCTGTATGCTCATGATCTCTAACACTACAGTAGTGCTCACATTTTATGAACAATGTTAGCATGCAAGCTAACAAAAATGCCAAGTTAGGACTGCTTAGTATCCTACATAAATATAATACAATTCCAAAATACACAAGTAAGTTCAGACAGTCATCATTGTTTTAGTTTGAATGAAAAGATTCTAGAAACAGATTCAACACCTATTACTAACAGATGGCAATGGAATTTTAAAAAAAAAACAGACTTGAGGACAGTTAACTTATCTGTCAACACAACAGTTTCAGACCTGGTAGAACAGATTTTTCCAGCCAGCAGCTTTGTGTCTCTACTGTTAAATTTTACAGTAAACAAAATTCAAAAACAGTTATGTGGAAGAACCTTAAAGGAGAAGAAAAAAAAAAAATCACTTCTATTTACTAAAATCAGTACAATTCTGCAGAGAGAAATTAAAACCTGTGGTTATAAAATTAGGCAAAAAATAACCAAATGGCTGAGTAAGTCTTGTTTAAATGTAATTAGCTATTAACAAGCCAAATGACAACTTCTCAAGAATTGATACAAGCTCTATAGCTTGAAAGATCACAGAACTGATCCATCTAAAAAGTGGAAAGGGGAGGGATTTTTTCTCTTAATTAAACCAGTTTCCTCTTCTGAGTCGCCACAAATCATCCTACTAGCACATGACAGGACTGCAAAAGGAAAGGACCTCTTTAATTCTATCATGGATGGTGGAAATACCTTGGAACTACAGCCCAGACATCCATTCTTTGTGGATGACTTTCAGCATGGCATACAAATTTTTTTCTTTATTCTATTTCTAGAATTATATGAGCCCAAAGAAGTAAATCAACACAAAAGCAAATAAACTCCCTATCTCTTTTGTGATCCCCCACTTTTATAAAAACATGTAAGTCAGGTTTCCCTAGCTATATTAAAATGTCAAGCGTTCAATTAGATGGAACTGCAAAGCATGTACAAAATCCACGGATATTTAATTCAGCTGGGATCTGTGCTGGGCTATTTAACTTTACTTAAATAAAACTAATCCTATTTACAATGCATCTACTGTGTTTTTAAAGGGTATTTGGTATCTCAACTTTTTTCCTAATTACAGCATTCATCTGCCTTCAACAATTTTTCTTTAAGAAGTCTTAATGCACCACTGAAATACAAGGGCATTTATATGTCTATTTAAGAAGCACAGGAGGGGAAAGCCAGGACAGAGTTACTTTCTCATCACTTACCGGAATATAGGAGTGTGACCAGGCTTCGGTTTGTTCCAAGTAAAGTGCGAAGGAACAGAAAGAAATTGGTCTCCGGGCAAGTCTTTTTTCAAGGTGTGCTGAGATCCAGAGCAATCATCCACTGCAGTTTCAAGGGATGATGACAAGTTACCTTGCTCTTCAGGACAGATATCTATTTTTCCAGATAAAGTGGCAGTCTGATCCTCTGAGGTCTTTCTGGTTTTTAGAGGAATATCAGTCTCTGTACAACACTGAAATGGTGAAAGCCCAGAGTTAAGGCCTTGTACATTATGAATGGAAGTGTTTAGCCACGTGTCTTCTGTTATGCTTCCTCTGGGAGAATGGCCAGGTGATGGAGTTGGAGAATGGTGGGGAGAGAGAGAACCAGCATAGCAAATCTCAGCACTGGAGTGTCGGCGTTTCCCACAGGGGGATGTAGGTCTTGATGAGGGCCTTGATGTTGGTCTAGGGCTCAGCCAATTTTCATCTGTAATACTAGTTCTAGGAGAATGACAGGGAGACTGTCTAGGTGACAAGGCATGCCCAAACCCATAAGGCTGCTGCCACGATTCATCACTGGGACCTCTCGGAGAACCACCAGGTGATGCCAAAGGAGAGCCAAGGGTAAATCGAGCAGCTGCTTCATTTAGCTCTGAGTCTACATCATCATAAACATGGGAAATGGATTCACAAGAGGAAGCATCTGAAAACCAACTCCTGGAGGAAATGCTGCTGGCAGGGCTCGGACTAAGGGATGATTCCCTATACGATGGCTCAAGAGGAAGATAGAGATGGTCCCGGGAAGGCCTTTCCATATACTCATTTTCTGTGCCGTTTGTGTGTAATTCATCTTCATTAGCCTCAATCCCCTGGTGACAGTTGGGTGAAATCGATGTGATTTGAATGCTGGGGCACTCAAAGGGTTTGGGTCCACCTAGTGGACTGTACTTGGATTCTGGTACCTCACAAGTGCCTTCGTAGTTCTTGTGACTCTGAAATCTTGTAGGAGAGGAGTGAGACTGCAGTCCATGGCGAGGAATACAAATTGGCTGATTGACAGAGGATGATGGCTGCTCTACATTAAAGATGTATATGGACGCACAGTCATCTGACTCAAGATCTGAAAACGAAATTTAAAAAGATAAAAAAAGAGTAAGAGTCAGAATGCAATGCTTGGATAAATGCCATAAACAAAATTCTTTGCTTCCCAGATATGGACTGTTATTAACATCCTAGACATTTCCCATTACACTAGTTACACAAAATAAAGCTAATTCTTAATTTAAAATTTTCCCCAGTCTACTTTAAAACTAAATATGACTACAGCATGGTTTTCTATCATAAATCCTGTTTTCAATTAGATTTCACAGTTTATACACATCTTTATAAAGAAATTATAATGCAAACAGAAAAACGGGTTAAAATCCTGAAAGGATCTAAGCTTGAACACTCAATTCAAACTTCATCTTTCATAACTGTATTCCACTTATAATTAAACATTTTTAATCAAAAATCATTAAAAGTTCATCTTTTTGACACAAATAGGATGGAGGTACTTTCTGCAAGTCCTGTCAATACATACAACCACCAGAACACCACATCCATAATATTGATTTACTTTAACAATAGAAAGCATCTTACAGTGACTGACACTTGAATGAAGATTATGAACTACTAAAACCATTCAACCAAAGGAGGCCTAACAAGGAATACTATTAGAGAAACTATGAAGAATTGTATTCCTAAGATATATTTTTTGTAGGTTAGAAAACTCTCAAGTGCCTATGCTAAATAGCGTTTTTCAGTGCAGTCGCATGAAGTTTGAGCACAAGTTGTTCAGCAAAATAAGGCAAAACAAAATATTCTCAGACCTCACTAACTTATCCAAAACACAGGAAATATTCCAAAGAAAAACAAGCATTTGAGAAGGAGTACAAGTCCTGTTAACAAAATCAGCAACTTTGTCTCACAGAACAGAAGCAGATTTTCTTGCCCCACTTCTCAATATCAAATTAACTGCCAATAGGAGACATTTGTCTGAAATAAAAGTAGAAACCACAACTTTTTTCATATTTTGTAGCTACTGTGATTCCACTCTTGTTTGTAGAACCACTTTGTTGTTCTTTTCAATTGTAAATAGGGTCTTCACTCTTTATTTTTCCACAAATCCAGGCTAGATTACATTAATTGCATCTCTAGGTATTAGCTCTTTTTTAAAGATTATTTTTATTCTGAGTACCAGCAGACTAACAGTATTTGCTTTAAAATAAATGTATTCTCTCTCAGTTAAAATATCCAGACTGGAAGCTATGTATTTTAGACCTTTCCATGACAAAAAAATTAGTTTGTTAATGAAGTCGGTCTATTACCAGTTTCGCTAATAGCAATCAGCTTAAAATTAACTAAAACAGAAAGAAAACATCAACTCCTCAGAGACAGGAAAGCATTTTCAAATGAAGTGAAAGCACATTGTTACCAAGGAATGGACTACATTCCTCAGCCGTCAAAAAAAAAAAAAAAGGCTGTAGGTTCATGAGCAGGGAACAACTCCATAAGAAATCTATTAAAGGAGGCATACATTGCATTTAAGGAGTACTTAGTAACATCATAAACACTGCATGATTTTATATGTATTATGGTTATGTATGACAATTATCTATATTATATATCATTAACTACTATTACATGTGTTAAGAGCATGGAAAATCAGCATATGTTGATTGCTAAATATGCACACACTGAAAGGATCAGGGTTCTCAGGCAGGACTATTGCATGCATCACACACAATTAACACAAGCTCACTATGTTGAGGACTACCAAAACTGCTTTTCCCTGTTCTTTCACTAGGGTAACAAACATTTTTTAAAACATTAATTGAGGGTCTTGCTTTTTGCTGTTTTCCACTACAAAACATGAAATGCAGACAGTAATTGGTTCTAGGTTTTCCACACTGATTGGTGTGTTAATGTGCAAGATCACAGATATCCATTTCCTAACTCAGTATTAATAAAAGCATAGACCTAGGGAAGAAAAAAGTAATCCTAATAAAGGCTGTTATCTTGCTTATCAAAACTTAGAAATAAAACAGTTACAGCTACAGCTATTATTTTTAAATAATAATAAGAATGTTTTAGAAAAACAGCAGTTGGAAGTCTTCAAGCCCTGTGTGTAACCATTTACTGTCATTAATGGTTTTAGGAACAGTAGCAGCACATTGTTTGCACTAAACCTCTCACCATTGCAAAGGGCCTTATTCCTCTTGCACCAATAATCAAGAAATCTTAAAATATTTAAGACAATTTCTCTACTTTCAGTGTCACAGAGATTTACAAAAAGCAGATGTACATTCAGAATTTAATTTTCACAATGCTGAGGTAGAGAGATCAGACTGGCACAGAATTACCAACACCAGCTGGGAAGAATGGGGGAAGAGATGGAGCAGACAGGAGACAGAACTTTTCTGACTCAGGCTCCTGGGGTCCCCCTCCTGACAAACAGCCTCCCCTGAGCTTGGCTGTGCTGGCCATTACCCCTCCCCAGCTGCACACACACAAAACAGGAAGCTAGAAACCTAATGAATATCCAATCCCAAAAGCACGCTTAACACCATGAACACAACATGGTTTGAAATCTAAATCACCCAAATAATTTTCAAACTCAATTGATAAACATGTAGATTTATTTCAGTCTGCACACACAAATCCTCCCCCTTACAGTTCACGTGTTTAAATAACCTGTTAGCTGCTCACAAAAAAAGCACAACACTAAGACCTTTACAAATCATGTCATTTATTTTACTAATTATTGATCAGAAACTATTTTTGTCCTAATAAAGACTGCAGAGAATCCAATCTGAAAGAGCACTCTAACGTATCTTAAGGAACCACTAAATATACAAACACAAATATACAACTGGGTGTGGGGGGGCGGGGGGAGAAGAAAATGAAAAAAACTTTGCTGATAACTCTAAAAAGAGAAAGCAGTGAACAGCAGAGAACAAAACCAACACAGGGCTTCAAGAAGCAGAGGGCAAACAAAGGGAAGTCTCACAATAGTCAAGTTTAAGGAAAAAAAGAGTTATGGAGAAGCCTGAGGGAAAAAAATGGAGTTATGGAAATCTGGTTACTTAATAGGAGAGCTATTACATCCAAACAATCCTATTGGGGGAGGAAAGACAATAAAGAAGTTGGCCAAGTCATGAGGCCTTCACCAACCATAAAATATATGAAAGCACTCAAGACACAGAAACCAGGGCAGGCTACAAAGGTAGAGCAAAAAAACTACCACAAGCACATGGGGGCAAGATGCTAGACAAGACAGACACAGCAAAATACACAGACCAAGAGAAGCAGTGCCATTCACATCAAATCCCTTCATGCCACTGAAAAGGCAGGTGTGCCAAATGCTTTTGCTTTAGTAAGGACAACAGAATAAACTGCTAATAAAAATAACAGCAATACAGAGTGAAGAAAACTGGACTCAGTAAAAGGTTAAAAATAATGAAGGATTATAGGCCAGTAAGTTCAACTTCAGTTTTAGAAGGAGTATTAATAGTTTATTTGTTCCAGTAAGCATTTTAAAGGAGACAAAGAAATAAAACAAGTCAGTTTCCTAAGAACAAACCACGTCAAACACATTTTCTTTTACAATCAAAGGAGACCTTCTGGACAAATGGCATAGAAAGAAACTCAGCTTTGTTTTTACTTACATAGACTTTTACCACTGAGAAGCACAGAGAAGTCATGAGTCTTCAGAAATTTACTGGAGTCTTCTTCCTCACCCTGCTAAGATCAGGTTCACTACTCAGGGATCACAAAAATGAGCAATGCTCTATATTCATAGTGTATAAGCTAAATAAAGCTGCAGACTTTCATTGCAATCTTACATCAGGCATCTGTGTCATCCACTGTCAATGAGAACCAGAAGGTTGCTCATTTTGAATGTACATTTGCTACTGTCTGGAAACAGCCTCATGTACAGAAGCTCCTGTTCAGCATTAAAACAATGCTGGCTCATCCCTTACTAAGCTGCTAACTACACTTCAACATAAGCTGTCTAACTGGGGAATATAATTAAATAATATCCAGAACAACTGCTTCTAAAGTACATTTTGCTTGCTACTTGCTGTATCAGAGTGCACATTTAGGACTAGCAATGCTTGCCCACCAGTTGTTCAGTCCCCAGTGATACTGGCACAGGCACATGTGCAGCTGTGCACTCAGCCAGATTTCTCCAGAGAAGGAAGGTCAATTACTATCAAATGTCTGAACACAAGCCCTGTGCCAGAATTACCCAAACTGTTTTATTATTCTAAGTTTACAAGCCCATAAACAAACATTTTCAGACAATAGGAGTTGCTATAAGGTACAAAGAAAGTGCAACATGACCTAGGTCTTATAAAACTACTACTGTGAAAACAGAACCAACAATCAAGTCCTTTAAATAGCATGAGGAAAGACCTGAACATTGACACAGACATCATGTGTATTCTCAGGCAAGTCTGTCTCACTTACAAGCTTTAAAAAGAATGACCAACTCTTCTGTTTTCCACTTCTGTCATGACAGTTACCATTATCTCTTTCTGAACATAATGGTTACAAAAAATATTTGTAAAAAGGGACAAAAAGCATATGTGGCTGTTTTTTTTTATTTCATTACTCTGTAGGTTTGCACAAGTTTATATATTTCTTGGGATGAAAGAAGAGTCTTAATCTTCACAGGGAACACAAAATAGTCAATAATCAATAGTTTTTCTTTTGTGTACTTAAAATCACGATTGATGAGAGTTCTTCTTGGTATACTACTGCACTAAAGCTCTATAATTGGATATTTAACTCCAGTTTTCCATTACAAGCTATCAGTTCTCCAGAAACATTTCCTACAAGCTCAAACATCAGCTTAAAAAATCCCACAACCCCAAAGTGAAACATAGCAATGTATTAGTTTATAAGGAGTTCAACTGACTAGCAAGCCAAATATGGTACTGAAAAAGAATAAATTGTGAAAAAAAAATTAAGGTAGCAGAGTGGAGTAGGGGGAAACATCCTTCTAGACCAAAGTTAGCAATACATGAAGCAATACTGCAAGTTTAAGTTTTCAGAAAAGGATGATTTACAACTCTGATTTTATGAAGCAGTTCACTCTCTTCGAAGGTTTTGTACTCTGTTTCATGGTCATGTCAGATTATGCAAAAAAGGATAAAAATGAATTTTACTTTTGTCAATCCTTAATGCCAGAGGCTGTTCTGTTGTGCCAGTCACAGTTTCACTCATTTTCTTTTGTTAAGCAAGCATACTGGAAATGTAGAAGAAAAAGAACCTTCTCAACAGTGGGAGCTCATCAATGAGTCTTTTCCAAATTCTAGTCTGGATAAGAATTCATTATCCTTTGTAGAAATACAGAGGAATAAAGAAGCTGCAGTGGTTTAAGCAGTTTAAGCAAGAGAATAATCCAGCATATCAAATGTTTACAACTGACACTGACTAAAATAAGAACATACTGGCTCTTGGGGTGTAACTACACTAAGGTTTTTTGAGCAACAACCACCCTCCCACACACCTTCACACACAAAGGGGGAGGGGAACTGAGAAGAGACGTTCTTTTAACACAGATGATTTCGGCAATCATATTTACAGTGCACTAACACCTGTATATACACAACTGACAGAGTGGCAAGCTTTAGGACATGGGAGGAAACAAGCAACCAGGACAGGAACTGCAGGTGTTCACTATCAAATAAAAATGCAACATGCAACTAAATAAACCCTTAGGCCACAGCCTGGTACGCATTTCAACTAGAACTGTTGTCTTAGCGAACATCCAGCTTCACACTGAAGTAATGAAATTAAATTTCAAATAGCGAAAGAACAGCTTTGAGATACATTGTTAAAAGGTTATGTACAAGGCAGGTGAAGAATTCAACTTGTAACCGTAAGATTGAACAAGAATTAGTCATTCTAAGTTCAGTTACAAAACAGAAAATAACAACCGGAAGCTCTAAGCAGTGTTTATACCTGTGCCTTCTCCAGCTCTCCTGCTATCTCTGGTTGATATGAAGCACGTCTTTAAATGATAACTTTATAAAGCCTTTGGTTCAGCATTTAAGGATTATTCATTAATTTTCATAACAGGTTAAAAATATCTGCTTCTTGCTTTAGAAGCCTCCAAGTTCTGTGGGCTCCTCTTTGGTTCCTCCTTTTAATCTGTGTCTATATCATTCAAGAGGACACGGTGTTTCACTGCATAATAACCTTGTAGACAAAACAGAAGCTGCTGCCTTCCAGTTTGATGAAGCCTCATTTGTCATTCACTGTCAGATCAAAGGTAATCTTAACACGACCCAGTAGTTCAGAGATATTAGTGTACAGCCTTTTGGAAACAGCACAGTACATGGGCACAGCAGGTACTATCACACAGTATGAGCAGCCATCTGACACTGCTGTTCTGAAGATGAACTATCTTATTCTATATGATCAGGTGTTAGAGTCTGCCAACCCCAGAGCATTTCAGATGTGTGGACATGAGACCTGAGAGAAGCCTGATCACTCCCAAACTGGTGTGCTGTGCCTGACCCACTGGAAGTAGACTGAGCATAAAGGTAATTGAGAAGATTAGGCAAATACTGAGTGAAGGGAACAAGGGAATTAATCATGTGTTGTAATTGCCAGAAGGCCAGGTTTGCCTAGATTCTTGCTACTGTGGGCCAATTTACCATGCACAATTCTTTATTTGTGGAGGCAAAGCTAACAGACTCCATGAAAAGGCTCTCCTCAGTTATTCAAACAGAATGAATTGAAATCCTCATCTAATTCACCTAACTCCTACATAGATGCCTTTACCACCAACTAACCTCTAACACGACCTTGCTCACAGCAACCTGCTGCTCTTTACAGAGACAATGCCAGTTCACTGCTCCAGTCCTGAAGCAAGCACTGAGCAGAAACCAAACTTCCAAAATCAGAAGGTGTTAAGTAGGGCTGTATCAAAGAAAACAGACAGGAGTGTGCAAGAAAGTGTGTATTTTAGTTTACAGGAGAGTACAGTGACACAGACCAGGGTCTTTGTGCAAACTGGTAGAGAAGGAGAGCAGTAAGGCAAGGCAAGATGTCTGAGTGGGGAACAGTTACACAGTGCAGGGGAGACTGAAATGGGGGCATCCCCTTTCTGATTATCGAACAGAGCATGACACAGAGATTGAGAACTGGTATCAATAATATCTGAACAAACTCGTTTGGGAACTCTTCACACCTTGGCCAAATTACACTGTACTGCTGCAGCTGGCCTGCATGACAGAGGGCAAACCATTCCACAGCAGGCAGTTCTACCATATAGTTAACTCAGTATTTCAAACCATCAATTATTACAGCTTTTCACCAATATTTTATGATGCAGCTTAAATGTGGACTTCAGGTGCATTAAGCTCAAAGGCTGTGCACATCAAAGAACGGTAATAAACCAGAATGACAATCTGAAACTGCCTTGTTTTCCCATCTGCTCACATGAATGTAGAATCAGAAACACCTTGAATTCACTTTGCTAGATTGATACAGTCAAAGGCAGAAACACGAATCAGCCAAATGAAAAAGAGAAGGCTGAAGCTGAGCACAAATACCATTTTCTCAGCAAGGTTCAGAATGACACCCCAAAATACAGAGATGGTGATATTAGCATGCCTCACGACTGTGCCACATGTAACTGCATCTCTTCCCAGAGTCCTAAATGGCTTGTGTTTATTCCAGTAGGAGTGGAGGTATCACCACATACTGTACATCAGCCTAACTCCTGCCCCCAACACAAAAAGCTTGGCCATTTGAAGGACAGCAGCATTTGCTCTCAAAAGACTAAACGTGACAAATTACACTGATGAAATACAGAGACTTACATCACTTAAAGAAGCTATGCAAAATACAAAATGCTGACAGATTTTCTTAGCAGTTCTTTGGATTAAATAATGTATTTCCTTATGGCCTCGTTGTTTGAATACAGTTATCCCAAATGACACTATTAAAGACCTTTGTAATCAGTTACTGAATCTCCTCACCTCCTTCTTGTCCTTGACTTAGGGAACAACTTCTAGAAAGCATCTAAAGATACACATGAGCAGTTATACATCACTGCAGATATTATTACAGGCCATTATGCAGCCATCAAAGCAATGAATCATTGTCACTAACAGTTAATAAATGCAACATGACTGGATTAGCAGTTTGTCATTCTGTCACACTTTCATTTTGGCTATGAAGATACAGAGGGCTACCCTGTAAAACAACTTTAGTTAAAAGGTGACAGCTTCTGCCTCAATTTCATTCCCTCTCTAGCACAGAGCAAATACTGCCTCTCTGAAAGTATGTCTAAGTCATCCTTCCATTTTTTTCCAAAACCATTAAATACATTAAAATATGAGATTAAATGAACGTGTCTTACAGCATTTGTTCCCAAAAAAGCAATGATAGCAGCAACTAAAACATGAAGATTCTAATTAACCCTCTCCATCAACCTGCTAAAAAACCCCCAGAAAACACCAAAAAAATTCAACTCCATTCAAGAATTTTATCTGTATTAAAAATATTTCTCATTTTTAGAAGTGATGACTAATCTTCAAAGTGCAGCCTGAGAGCCATTTTTAAGCATGCAGTTCCTATTAATCTAAATATTAATCTAAATAATATGGTACTACATTTCTGGTATTAATGAATTAGCTCTAAGTACTTGCTCACATTTTTACCTACAAACATCTTTCATGCAACCTCAAATGAAGTTTTTGTTTCTGCTTTAAAAAAACCCACCAAAATCACCACGCGACACCAAATCAAACCACACACAGAATTCTATTTTCATCACTTTACTGCTGAAAGGTCATGGGTTTGTAGTCAGATCCCCAGAAAGTTCATTCTTCTCTCCTTCCACCAGACCTGCAGTGTTTCAGATTCAAATTCATCTTCCCTGAATGACTTTGAACAGTTCTACGATTTTTTAATGTTCCCTTTTGCCAGTATTTCAAAGAACACTCACAGATGGGTGTACTAAAGGTAGAAGAGAACGCTGGCTTCTTAATAAGCTTGCTCCTGCCTTGCAGTTTTACTTAGCCTTACTGATCATTTCACTCATCTTGAATTCCACTGTCATTTGAGCCCACATGGCATGCCTGGACAAATGCAAGGACTTGGATGTTGTTTTACTGGCTGGGCTCTCTGCCAAGTCTGCTCCACGTACTTCCCTGGCCCACTAGGGCAGCTTGAGGCAACAACTCCCATATTTACGTTATTGCTGTGAACAGCCAAACTGCTGCTTACTATTGACCCAGGCCCATCTACTCAAATTTATTCTCTCTCATTCACAGCAACATTACTGAGCTGGCTACACTTCAGGTGGCATCAGACAAACTGCTTCCAGATGGACAATACAGACCAAAGTAATGGGACTGTCATGTTTTAAGCAGGGAGCTACTTTTTACTTTGAGAAACAGCAAGAAATTTATAATTTTCAGAAATATGTAAGACAAAAGCACTAGCCCAAATGCTTTTGTACCCTGACCATCTCCCACATCCCAAATCTCAGGACTTGTTTTTATTTACACTCTGCCCAAAATTCAGTTGGGAGGAAAGGGGACAGAGAGTGATGTGCAACTATGAATTCACAAACAAAATAAGTGACATTTTGTCAAACTGGGGACCTTTTTCAAATCCCTGCAATACATAGCAACTGACTAGCTAGTGACTCTCAATGCACTCTGTAGTGATCAAAGAACCATACTGCCAAAACAGAAAAGTTATTAAATTAAATTAGCCGCAACTACAACTGCTTTGCAACACCACACAAAAGATTTTGGTATTTTCCCTGAATAGTCTCATCCTGATCAAGCTTCATTCAAATAGGCAAGATTTATCCAGAATACTGTGAAAAATCACAACATACTCAAACATGTCAACTTGCCAGGATTACCATCTTAATCTCTTACTCTTAATTGCCAGGCAATTCTTGACTCCACTGACAGCACTTTAGTACACATTCTCCTTTGGTTCTTCCTCAGTGTTTCTCTAAGCTATCTTGAATTCACAAGACCCTCTGTTTTCGGTCAGATGCAGCTGTTTGGCTTTTCCTCCTCCCCGCTATCAGTAGATTATATAACCACAGCCTATATGACTGATTTGCATTGTGTCCCTGTGTGTCAATCTTTTACATGCAGATACCAGCATCCACCAGCTTATAAATTAAAATGATAGTAGCTCAATTTCCTGCAAGTGGTGGTTTATCACTATATATTTAATACTCAGTTATCAAATAAATATTTATGTTAGAAAGGAGAAAAATTAAATGGATTCAAGTAACTTATCCATTCATTCCTTTGTTAGAGTTGCACCAGCTGATCCTATTCTTAACCACACCAGCACTCTTTTGTATAGCAAATGTTAACAGACCAGCATAGACAGCTGTATTTAGATGGATGGCTCAAATTATATATATTAACCACAGTTACCATCTTGTGCAAAGACTTTCTCTCCTACCTATTTATACAGACAACCAAATCTAAACAGAATCAAACTAATTTAAAAAAAACAATAAAACTTCAAGTGAAACATACAGGTGTGCAAGGTAGCCTGGTAAAAAGACTTCAAAAGATGTCTCACAAGCTCCTCTTACTCAGCTAGGGAAAGCAAACTTTGCAACAGTTCTGGACCACCTCTTTTGAGCACAAAAACAAATTTCACCAAGCAATCCTCAGTCAACTCACACCATAAGTTCACAGCTACTGCCAGCATCCAGGCCTTCATTTTCCACTCAATCTAATTATAAGACTACTCTCTCTTTTCCACCACAACTTGACTTTCTTAAGATTATTTACGTTAATCACAACCTCGGGGAAAAGAACAAAAAGTTCATCCATGCTGCAAATTCTTGTCAACAGCTTTGACTGTTTTCTACTCTCTACCAACAATCCCTGACAGCAGTACCAGTCACAAATGCACATTTAGGAAGGGAAAAAGGATACTTTACATATTAATGATGAAGGCAAAACTACAAAGACTAGTATTGTGGTGGTGTTTCTGAACAAGTCAGTGGTTTTAAGACTTCTATGACATTCATAAATTAAATAACACATACATAGTGCCAGTTTTCACTACAAGAGAACTCTGCCTAGCTGAGGGAAAATCCAGCACCCATCATCACATCAGAGCACTTGGTATGTGGGCAGGAGACAACTGCTGAGCAGCCCAAGCAGCTCATGGATGCTCACAGAGAAAGGTCTGACACGAAAACCTCCAAACAAAAAGATCAGGTATTAGTACTCTGACGGTCACTATAGCAAAATGCGTATTTCAGTCGTGCTATCCAGTAACAAACCAATAACCCACCAGCTCTAAGTGAAAGGAAAAAAATCTCAGAGGAGAACAGGAGTAGAAGTTCGTAAATCAATGAAAGAGAGAAATCCAGACATAGCGTCCTTTTGCAGAGGGAGGCTGCAGCTCACAAAGATGTTTTGAACAGTCACTAAATTCATCACGGAACTGGGATGTATTTTATAGTCTTCAGAAGAAAAGTAAGAGATATTATAAGATTCATTTGTAACAGGATTACCAAATAGTATTACTTAACCAAATGTTAAGTCACAGGAAATACGAAGAACCCGTTTTCAGCTTGTTTCCAGATTTCCAATAAAATAAAATAAAATAAATACTATCAACCTGAAGTCCAAGGAGGGTAGTTTGATCAGTTCTTATAAAGCACTCATATTGTGGGAAAGCAAATAAAATCAACCAGGGAAGATTATTTATATTTCCATATAACATGGAAATATTAATTTCTCCTTCTCTACTTCATAATCCAAGAACAAAAGGTAGAAGTTAGGGTGAAACTCATATTGCTGTTTCACTGGGTAACAAAACATTAGCCCCTCTTCAGCTCTTAGAATACTTAATCAGAAATAGCGAACATTTTAGGTAGGATGCTGAACAACAGCATCAATAACTCATCGGTAACTCTTCATCTTCTGATTATTGAACAGTTTGCAGCCTTTAATTTTAAGTTAGTTCTGATTTCACATACCAATAAGAAATAGTTTTGCATGACACAGAACCCTGTAAGATCCCAAATTCCCAGCTTAGTAGTATATACTCCAAGTACAGCTTTTACCTTGTAAAAGCTCATTCTTTAAAAGAGAAGTTGAACCCCTACAATAAAACTTCAGAAAATATCATAGCAACTCATACTAGCTTCCATTTTGAGAAGTTTGGCATTTAAAAAGTATAACGTGTCCTCAGCAGTGTGAAAAACTCAATGCAGTTTAATTGCTTAATAAATTCTAGACAAATTCTCCAAAATGACACTGAATAGTATTGCAAAACTGGTGGCGGTGAAGGGAATAGGGGCATCATTACAAAAGCATTCAAGCTAATTCAATTACTCAAGTGTCACATATTACATCCCAAAGGTGTCTTCATCCAAAAGACTAAACCAGGTGGCACATCAAACACTGTCACTGACAGTTGCATGCCAGTCTCTTCCAGCAGACTGTGGAGCACCTGAACATACTGTAATGCACATGCTGACTTAGACATTTCAAATGCAGCTGATACAAGGTGGCAGGATGCACGCAGATGCTACTGCAGCTACCCAACATTTTGCAACAAAGAGATTTGGTTCACTTCAGAGTGAACTATAGCATGACCTTTGGGCACCGGAGGCTTGAACTTCTTGGTCATAAAAAGATGAAGCTCATCAGTACCTAGAACATTACCAAATGCTTTTGGTGCTTAACACTACAAAACCAAAGTGACAATTTCTTGGTGCATTGGGATAAGGACACTGAACAGTCAGAGAAACAGAAAGCAAGAGTTTGCACAATGTCTTGCTCAGTACCTAACATCCACTTGAAAGCAGCTAAAGAGCTTTTGAGAATCTTTAATTTAGCAATTACCTGAGCACATTTTTACCTCCACTCAAAAACTACCGGAAATGTGTTACCCCTTTTAATTTCAATGCAGGTATGCTGCAAAGATTACAGTATTCAATTCATCAGGGATTTCAAGCACCTTCACATGTCTTCTTTCATGCATTCTCCTCTGCAGCAGGAATTACAACTTTCAGATCAAGCAAATAAGCACTAATGCAGAACAGAGGTCTCGAGTCCTGCCACTTAGCACAAAACTACAAATGTCAGTCCTGATATCGTGAAACCCACTGAAATTGTTCTGTGTAATAACTAAAGATCCCACCTGATTTAATTTCTCTTACTGTTCTTTTAATATCATAAAAAGGGTAAACTACTGCCTGGCACTAGCACTTTCTTAGTAATTCAGATATCAAAAGTATTTCAAGGAAATGAAAGAATAGCTCACTTTTCCTTGCTTTTGATTACAAATACAGTTAAATATAAATATGTAACTGCATGTACTTATACGTGTACATATATAAAAGAATAAAATCTTCACAACACTAGAGTAGTCTCAGTACAAAAGACACCATTAACATAGATTTCCATGTTATTTGCACAAGAACTTCGTACCAGACACTTCCTTCATCAGAATGCCTGTCTCAAACTTCTAGAGACAAAGCATGAAGGATCAGAATATGTTTTTGGGTGTTTTCCAAGATCATGGAAAACTTAGTAATTTTAGTATTATTTATTTCAAATTAAGCAACTTTCCCTGTGACTTACATGTTTCATTATTAGCATACATTTGAAAAAAAATACCCTTATGCTTACTTTGCAGCACAACAGACACCATCATTGAAGGAAGTAATACGGGATTATGAAATAGATGCTTTAGGGAGCTCTAAGAATTTTTTTTTTTTTTTTTTTGTTCATCTAATGTATTTGGAAGAGGGGGTAAAGAAAACATAGATTTCCAATATGGGACTCTCATATGAATTCTAGTTTTTCACATGTAAAATACATGGGCAGAATAAACAGATGAGCTCTGGCAATACTTTTAACAGAATACATGAAGGCAGAGTCCTACTCTAACCCTTTCCCCTGAAGGCCACATCTGTGCACAGCAGGCAAGATCATTTCCAGAATTCTACAAAACAGTAAAATTACTTGAGTTTCAGATGCAGAAGTTCTTACTGAGAGCTACAGCAAACAAACTAGTTCATGGTCCAAATACCACATTTTTAAATTTGACATAAGAATAGTTATGACTTATCAAGCATGGTAAATTCTCTATATTCAGAGTAACATCTGAACTGCTTGTTAAGGACTGCTACCCAAATACAAATATAACAGTGAGTTGATACCACACAAGTATTTCCAGTTTTCTGAGAAACTTGTTCCCTCATTCTCATCTATCGACAAAGGAACGTAGTTTAGACAGCCAGTTTTATGTCAAAATAACAGAAATGGGGGTGTCAAAATTATTTTTGTTGTCATTTGCTCGCATGTTTTCCATTGTTTTCATACGGTACTGTAATGCACTTATCTAGATTACAGAATTCAGGCCCCCTTCACAAAACAAGCCATCTGCTATTGTACTGAGATGGAAAATAGACAAAGCCTTCCCTTATCTGAACGAATTTGCAAATTAAATCTGAGCATCAAGAAAGTTAGGGATTTTCTAAGAAGTTAATCCTGAGTGCTTTCACACAGACTGTATCAAACAATTTTTTTTTCTAATTAACTTAGGCAGACAACCGAGTCAAACAACATGGCTGCATCATTTAGCCTGGATACAGCCGTGTTTCAGAGCTATCTTATCATCTAACACTTAGACATAAGACAGCCCATTACCAATTAAAACTTATTTCAACTATGTTAGAAAATAAAGCACGCAGCCATCAAACTCTGGTACAGCTAAACAAGGCACAGCTGGTCCTTATTGATTCTTCACGCCACAATTCACAGGGAATACTTTGTTTTCTGCAGTTTCAAGAAATACGACCTTTTAAAAACAGGAATTTCAAGCTCCAGTACTACAAAACAAAGTAAAATGGAAGCACTCTGAGATGTATGCGTGTATCTGTACACACGGAGCCAAAGAGCCATCACATCTCGACACGCGGTGTTCGCCCATGCACACGTACACAAAGTCGGCAGAACACACTGGAGTCACTGGGATGTTCTATATACGGGGAACACTTCGGTTGAAACTTTTCATCGCAAGTGCCCGAACACTGCCCCGGTAACACTTTGCGGCTCTCTGCCCTGTCCCTCACCGGCCCCATCGCGCTCCCCGGGCTCGGGGGGCGTGGGGCCACCAGATCCAACCCGGGGCCTTTTCCCCGCCGGCGCCACCGCGCCCGGGGCGGCTCCTCCCGCACGATGCGAGCTCTTGGGTTTCCTTTCCCAAAGAAAGTTGTTACGGCGGGGAGAGGCCCGGCCGGCCGCCCCGGAGCCCCCGCGTCCCGCGGGAGGAACGGGAGCGGCGCCGGGAAGCGGCCGCGGCCTGAGGGACGGACGGACGGCGCCGCTCCCCCCGGGCTGCCGCCTCCCGCAGCGGCGGGGCCGGCGCAGTCCCCGCTGCCCTCCCCGCCTCGTTCGGAGGAAAACAGGAACCCGACCGACCCCCCCCCCCCCCCCCGGCCCCGGGGCGCACCTGCGGGCCCCAGCGGCGGCCCGGGGCCGGGCTGCCCGTCCTCGCCGAAGATCAGCCTGAAGTCGAACTCGTCGGTGGCGCCGCAGTTTGCCGTAGTCATGGGTTTGGCCGGCGAGGCGCAGCGAGACCCCGTCGCCCCTCAGGGCCGCGCCGGGTCCTGCCGGGCTGCGCTCGCCCCTCAGGACGGCCGCATAACACCGGGCGGCGGAGGGGCCGGAGGCGGGGCGGCGGCGCGAGCGGCGGCTGCGGCCCCAGCGCGAGCTCCGGTGCGCACCGAGCCCGCCCCTCACGGAGCCCGCTCCGCTCCGTGCTCGCTCCCGGTCCCGGACGCGGACCCGCTCTGTGACCCCTCCTGCAAAGCGCAGACGGCCCCACGTCAGAGCAAAGGAGCAGAATTCCCTTGCGGCAAGCGGAGCGCTGCTTTCTAAAACACCGCATGTAAATAGGTGGTGCTCTTGGCACCAACTAATGGCTCGAATAATTAGGTAGGATGGCGTAAGCTGAGGGATGTCGCTTGGGTAACAAATGCTGGCTCCAGGACTCAAAGCTGTTAGCTGCTTGCCTTCCGGCTCACTGGGAGCAATCAAGCAAACACAGAACCGCAGAATGTTGAGCTGGAAGGGACCCACAAGGATTCCCCAGCTCCTGGGCCGGCACAGGACACCCCAAGAACCGCACCGTGTGTCTGAGAACCTTGTCCAAACGCTCCTTGACCTCTGGCAGGTGTGGTGCTGTCACCGCTGCCTTCGGGAGCCCGTTCCAGTGCCCAGCCACCCCGGCTTGCCCTGTGGCACTTGCTCATGCACTTTCTGGTCACCACAGCCGCTGCACCAAGGCTGTAGAACTGTGGGGAATTCTCCTCTGAAACCTATTCCAAAAAGAATTTTGAAACATGGAATAGTGTCTTCTCAGTCTTGCATTTTGTGAGATCTGCATCTAAAAGTTTTTAACTATAAGGAAACTAATTAAAATATTCCTTAGCAATGTATGCCGTCAATGAAGGGAGCCCAGCAGTCAGCAGGGAGATCACAGAAGCTTCAGGATGCTCTGACTGCACAATAACTTACCACAATCTATAGTTTTGCCTTGCACTAAGATGAAAAGACAAAAAGAAGAGCAAAATAAAATAGAATTTGTTCTTGCAGCACAAGCATGTGTTCCCTGCAGGAGATGGCAGTATAGAAACTGTAACTGTCCTGATGTGTCTGGAATTTGCACTCTAAGAAATCATACAGCAACTTGAGGGAGCTTAATACTTGAGTCCTGTGTCCAGTTCTGGGCCCCTCTCTTCAAGGAAGACACTGAGGTGCTGGAGCATGTCCAGAGAATGGCAGAGAATTGATGAAGGGTCTGGAGCACGGGTCCTGTGAGGAGAGGCTGAGGGAGCTGGGGTTTAGCCTGGGAACGAGGAGCCTCAGGGGTGACTTCATCCCTCTTCTATAACTCCCAGGAAGGAGGGTGTAGCCAGGTGGGGGTCAGCCTCTTCTCGCAGGCAATCAGCAACAGGATGAGAGGACATGGCCTTCAGCTATGCCAGGAGAGGTTCAGGTTGGACATCAGGGAGAATTTCTCCATGGAAAGGGTTGTCAGGCATGGGAAGGGGCTGCCCATGGAGATGGTGGAGTCACCATTCCTGAAGGTGTCCAAGGAATGACTGGACAAGGCACTCAGTGCTCTGGGCTGCTTGACAAGGTGCCAATTGGTCAAAGGTTGGACTCAATCTTCTTGGAGGTCTTTTCCAACTAAATGATTCTGTGAGTCTATGCTATGGCTCTAACTTAATGAAACAGTCACTGTGTGCTGTGGAATTAGTAAAATATTAATCCTTAATACATATGATCTAGGAAGATTTTAGGTTTGTGCTGAAACTTGGGCATTGATGGGATTTAAACTACTACTCACAATTAGTCGAGTTTGCTTATAGCCAGTTATGTAATATTCACAGTTTAATTTGTTACGGGATGTGAAACTCATTAACCAGAAATATCATTGCTATGTCTAAGGCTTCATTACTCAGTTGAAAAATCATCTGAACTAGTTAGTGTGTTGTGACTCTATGGCCATCTGGATATTAATATTGTTTGATTCTGAAATAATTCTAATTGTTTCCATGCACAGGGTCTTTCCATATTTGTTGCTGTTTAGACAGATCCCAACAGGCATGTTGTAATTCCAGGCATGCATTTGTACCTGGATGTTCTCATTAGAGCCTGTGAATGAAAGTGAGACAAGAAGGCTCACATGAAGAGGAATTAGCTACAGTGAATAATCCTCAGTCCAGAGGCTCTTAACAGAGTGCTGTGAATTCTCTGTGAATTCTCACTCTCTGTGCACTTCTGAGGAAGATCAGTAATCCGTGCTGAAGAAAGCAAGGCTAAATTAAAAGCTACTTTGTGACATTGCAATTCTAGTGGAAACAAAATGCATAATATTAAAAAATACTTTGCAGAACTTGGGATAGCAGGAGTTTGCCTAAGTTTGCCCAAAATGGGAAGTTGCTTCTAGTGCAAAAGCAGCCATATGTTTTTTACTTATCTTGTAAAGCACTGTCCTTGCCATTATCACTTCCCACACACCACTAGCTATTTCTTTACTGAAAATACATGAGCAGCTACAGCTACTGTTCTTACAACACTTAAACCAAAGATTCATGCTCTTCTTAGGGTAGACAATTCCCTTTTCTGAAGGAAGCCTGAACCTTTATAAGGAGCTCAGAGCCAGTTGGCCTGTAGCCTCTCTTTATCTCTAAATCCAAGGTCACGTAGCAAGACAAGCTGGAAAAGTATGTGTAATTGGATTAACTGTGGTTAAGAAAAACCCTCATACATTCTTGAATGAAAACAGATCTAGGATGAACGAGTCAGTAAAATACACTTTACATAAAATGACTTCTAACAGCTAATTTTTGTCTAAAAACTTTTGGGGTAATCTTTTTGTTTTCAAAGCAGCTGAATTAGACTTTGTCTTATTGTTAAATAATTGTTGTGTCAGATTACAGCAAATGGAGCAACCACAGCAGTTTCCTGTTCTGTTATACCAAAAGATTATTCACTATGCATGTCCTCGGTGAAAAATACAATCAAACTTGTTCTCTTCATATGGGTGGATTTGAACACAAGTATTTGATCCATGTTCTTTGATGAGATGCTCAGACTGTATTTCTAATGAATATGCTGAATTAAAGATTTTAATGTTAATGACTTGTTAATTTCCCTTAACTGTGAAATAAATCTTGTCTTCTCTTTTTCTTGTCTGCACTATTCATTCAGAAAGCTATGATATAGGCAGGGCATTAGGTATTGCTTTTAGTCCTATCTACTGCTGTCAATTGAAAAAGAAAATGGACTATATGTCCTAAAATAAACACAGTAATTGGTTATGACATGACCACCTAGCTGACAAGATAAGAATTTAGAGAATATGTAAAAGCTAAGTATTTTAAGTTGTTTAAGTTGGTATTGTAAGTTATTTACAGTGAACTTTATAAAGCTTTTTATTTCAAAAGCAGATGTATGTCTTTGAGTTCAGTACTTCCATTGCCAACATCATCCTTTCTTTTTATCTTGTCTTCACCATAGCTTTCATTTTGCTTACTTTGTTGTACTGCACCAAAAAGCACATCCTTTCTGCATTTGAAACTGTAAAGAGAAATACACCTTCCAACCTCTTCTTCACAGCTAAAGAGCAATTGGGGTGTGACTGGGAGTGAGTTGGTAAAACAACTGACGTGAGTGAGCTCACATCAGTTTCCAAGGAATTATGTCAACCTCTGTGCTTGAGGTCCAGGGCATGGATGGCTGATTTGGCATTTGTTGGCTACTGAGAAATGAAACCGTGGCAGTAACAAGGGCAACTTTATTTCACTTGTGGTTTTTTGAGGACAAGTTTCCTTTATTTATTCATTTATTTAATATGCATAGGTGGTTTCTGTCCTTGTTGCTTCTAGGCTGTGTTATTGCATCCAGATGGGGATACACCTTGATCTGGTCAGGAGCTGGAGTTATTGCATGTGACTCGAGAAGGAAGGAACGTGCTTCCTGTGGTATTTGAATCCTTTCCAAACTGTGGCTATTTTTTAGGCGTGTTGTGACTTTGGGCTCCAAAAACCTGAGGGCTACATTGTGCTGTGTTTTATTTTCCACACATCATCCGATGCTGGATAGCTAGGAATTCTGGATCTGCAGCCACATCCCAGATCTGTATTTGTGTTGGAGTAATAGGGATTCCTCCCCCCTTCCTATGGGCAGCAAATCAAAGCCAGCTGTGCAATTGTAGCCAGAATAGGCTTTGCAAGACGCATGGTCAGGCATTCGTTCTGCATGATTCAACCAACCAAACAGCCTCGAATTAGGAATATAACACAGAAGGTTGCATTTCATGTGCTTGATCTCATTCCCGTTTGTGGTTGAATCTGGACCTGTTTAAAAGCCACACACACCAGCGTGGCATAGAAAGGGCAGATGAGAAAGCACAGAGAAAGACTCCTGGATTGAGCAGATAGTGTTCCTTGGCTGCAGCAATGATTATGCCTTTTACAGCTGCTATTGAAGAAAGCGTGAGTACAACAAGGGACATTTTTTGCTCAATGTGTATACTTACTACCCTTAAATTCATTTGCAAATGGCATGCAAACAAAATTATCGTAGCCTTCATGTCTCTTCCAGCTAACAAGGCACATCCATTGTTTAAGCAAGCAGAATGGTGTTCTGCAGGAGAAAGATAATATTTCAGTATAGAGCCTATGTTGAAGAAGATTAAATTCAGCAGTCATATAGGAAAGAGGCTTGCATTCTGCACACAAGGTCATAGGTTATTTATATTTAATATGTGACATCTGGCATTTTAAATAATTTCCCTGGCTAATTACCAGTGCCTGGGTGAAATATGAAACTTCTGCCATTGGGGAATTAAAAGCAAAACAAAAACAAAAGTAGATTGCATAGCATTGGAAAGTTTTCTAGCAAAATTAGGAATTATGCTAATTCAGGCATTAGAATACACAGTAGCAAAAAATAAACTACAAGACAGTAATTTGACTGAACTTTGATAAGTTTTCAGTGAAAATCTGCAGCCATCCTTTTAAGTTTTCCTATGGTATGACTTAGTTACAACACTCCTATCTAGATCTTGAGCTTGGTGTTTGATCAATGGGGCATTTGTAATAGCAAGATTACAAAGTTAAAAAAAAAAAAAAAGATTGCTGACAAGGTGTGTGTTGACAAAAACATACCCACATAAAAACTTAATGAGGTCACAGTCTCATTTAACCATTTTACAGTTTTCCCCAAGAAATTTCATCGCTCTTCTAAACCTACTGCAGTCATATTAAATACACTTTAATATATTTGTCCTCAATATACTTTTACATTAAACAATCATTGCTTTGCTTTATTGTTTGTTTAACATGCCATGTAAAGCAGACATTACTTCATAAAGTTTGCTGCTGTTTTATATTTCTAGAGTTTTACAGAGCAGGTTGCAATCCTCCCATTTGGAGGTTACCATCACACATGCTGAAAAGACTAAGAGGGTCTAGAAATCTGGCACTGAACTGCATGGCTCTCCTCACAGACTTTAAATTCATAGTACTTTGCTCTCAGATCATTGAGTGAAAGCAAAGTGAAATTGCCAGCTGCATTATTACTGGTACCAGTATATAAGGACACTCCAGGCACAAGTACTTGCTTCTGAAATGATTGCTTTTACAGATACCTTAGAGTCTTATTACAAAGCCTAAAGTGGTTTGTGAGTGAAATCAGATGACAACCGAGATTGCTACCAGAACAAGAACAAACTCCTTTAATGCACAGTGATGTTTGCATAAGATAAATATTTGTGGAAACTCAAATGAGGTTTCTTAAAAGCTCTTAGGCTTGAAAAAAAAAAAGACTAAGATGGCATTTTACTTACTTTTCTATATTTTAACTTTCATTTTTGACTGTTCACTAGCCAGCAGACAGTTCTCTTGTACAGTACTGGGATATAGAAAATGCAGGCTCTATTCCAAGCTTCCCCTTTTGTGCCGTCTAATTTCCAGACTTCAGAGGGGCACAAGTAACTTGCTATTTACATAGACATAAAACATTGCCTTCGTTTCCCTCTAAGGTGAGGGACAACAACTTCCTCTTTTCACTTAGATTGCAAATGCATCTGAGTATGGACTCTCAAGTCTGGAATACTTCTTATACACTCCATTTGAACATTGAAGCAGCCTGGCCAGATGATTTGGGCTGGTATTTCTCTGTGTAGTGGACAAGGAGAGGCATCACAGAACTGTTGTAGCAAAATGGAACCTGAGTCCCTGACCCTTTAGCTACTCTGTCCTAGGATCTATAAATACTGTGGTCCTTCTGTGAAATGGCTCTGTTGTGTTCAAGTGTAATGTACACACAGTTGAAGGTGCAATGGTTTTTCTGTATTTCATATATACATTTGACATCCTTTGATTAGCTTAGGTATAACCACAATCTTATGTGCTTAAGTCATCCCTCCTTATATACTGTAATTTCATAAATGATACATAGACTTTGCTTATCCATAAAACAATGTTTCTTCATCAGTATTTTAATTATCTTCAGGAGTAGAAAAATAGTATTTTCCCTCATTACAGCTTTTCACCATAATTCAGAGTAAGCAACTAGAATAAATGTATTACTAAACTTTCCTTGATGTGCCTGTTCCCAGGTTTCCATAGGAAGCCTAATGGGCTCACTCTTGAGTGAGCAGGACTGTCAGCTTTGTGCAAACCACTCTTGTGTCCTTGGCTCAGACCGGGCTAAGCCAACATGAAACAATAGTTCCAGTGGGGCAGAAAACTTGAAAGGCTCCCTGGCAGGTTGGATCTCGGACTTCCACCTTTCCTCTGTGGATCCATTGTGCAGTCCTCAGAGCACATCTGCTCACCCTTGCTTAGCCTGTACCTAATGAGCTTTCTGACTCAACATCTTAATTTGGACACAACAGGCTTCAGCTGAGAGGTAACATGTGGAACACGACTGCCATTCCCCAGCTGTTGCAGGTGTCTTATGTGTCTTTTTTACTGTAATCCATCCCAGTCTAAAGTCAAACAGGCCAGCCAGGTGGCTGACGTTTATTTTTGCCTTTGCATTGGAGTAGAGGTGGTGGTTTTCATTAGCTGCTCTTGCCTCTCCATGTTTTAGTTGATTGAGTTTCCGCCTGGCTTGATGTCCAGATTGCAGCGTGGAAGAGGGTTGGTTCTTTGGCAGAGCAAGGGCTGGGAGCTTTAACTATTCGATTTGGTCACAGAATCAATCCTCATTACAGCCAGTCATCTGATACGCTGCTGGTCCTGATCCTTATTTTTCTACCCTAACCCCTTCCCAAGAATAGGCTTAGCTGCATCCTCTAGCTCCTTATATATTGGCAGAGTGGATTGGGATAAAGGTACTGCTGTATATTAAAAATTTATGGAAAGTAGAAAAGACAAAACACAGAAAGGAATAACTGATTAAATACTATCTCAGTATTTTTCCTAGCTGGAGAATGATCTATTCAATTAATAAAGTGATCCTAGTCAGCTCTGGAAAAATATTACTCAGTAAAGGTTCACCCATTAAAATTAATTTAGTTTTGTTGTATCCTATATAGTATTTGAAGATATTATACCTATATCCTATTTAGTATTGCAGATCTTATATATGTATTCATCAGATATATATAGAAAGAATGGTTTGGCTGGTAATTTATATTGAACAAAACAACAGAGTTTAAATGAATGCTCACATAAAATGGATTTTTAACATGTATTCAAATTAGAACTCTTACTGCAAGGGTTCATGTCACTTAATCATCGAGCAAAACCAAATCATATGATCAGTCTTTTTGCTTTTATTATCAAAAAGGCCACAGATGCCTGAATATGCACAAATCATCTGTCTACAAATACAAAATAAAATGTTTGGCCTAATGGTTACTCCTTTGGAGACCTGAGTCTGGTGTTCCTATACATTAAGAAGAAATAACACCAGTAAGCTACAAATATTTTCCCATTAAAAAAACCAGTAAAAGAAAAGGCTAAACTTGTTAAATTCAACATTATGGTATTATTTGATTGGTAAATCTGTGAGGTCTGTACCAAACTTAAACAGATTACCTTCCCATTAAAAAATGGAATTTGTCTAAAACAATTCTATAATTCATGACATTAAGAGCGATTCATGTTAAAATACATCCATTCTAAATACAGAATACATCCATTCTAAAATGATACATACTTTAGAGTGCTCAAAATCTTTTTTCTCGTGTATTTCATTGCATAATGGTTTTTTTGAGCATTATAATTGACTTTGACAGACTGAAAATATGATTATTACAAAATGTCATGTGCCTTTATAATTTAAAATGCTAGCTAGTTAACATTTAAAGCATTCAAGTTGCACTGGCTCCTGGGAAAACCAAATAACTATTCAGTTTTATTTTTATTCTGTCTGACTTTTTTTTTATAAAGCATTTTTGACACTGTGGTTCACAATCTGTTGATTAATCAGAAAGCAGACAACAATTGCAAAATGTATCATCAGAAAATTGCTCAGTGTTCAGACTACTCTGAACACTGAGCAATTAGGCTAAAATATCATAATAGTAGTTACATCCAGGTAGTAACATTTGGGAGGCAAAGAATATAAGATAAACAGGTCACCTCCATGATGATGGGTAAAATACAGACAGGGAGGTGCTGGTAACTAGTTTTATAGTAATTTTTGCTTTAACTTAATAAACCCTTTTGCTGAACTAAATATACTCAGATAAGAAAAGGTCTCTGGAATCTGCTACTTAGCTTTCCATTCTAACTCAAACATACACATCTTCTCCAGTTTTGCACAATTGAAAAAGAAGAAACAATCAATCAGCCATGGAGTGGTTTCAGCTGGGCAGGAACTCAGCAGGACTGGATGTACCCACAATCACTGTAATGCATGACTTTCTTAGCATGTAGTAGCATTAAGCTGTCCTGATGGCTCAGCAAAAAAATGCTGAAGAGAACAACAGCTGCCCTTCTTGGTGCTCTCTGTAGCAGACTCTAATCCTCTGGGTTTATACAGTTGTTCAAAAAACATTAAAAGGAAAAGCCTTCTAAAGCACCAAAGGCACCAAGTGAGACATTGCTTGCTACAAGTTTTATCTCTGTTAAGAAAAAGTGCATTTTATGCTTTCAAATTTTTTACAGTAGCACCTTCCAAAAACAGTCAGTGTATTAAAGATCCATATCACAGAATGCAGTTTTGTATTTATTATCACAAAGGGAGGGGTATGTCTGCTACAGTATGACCATAAACTGAAAATGAATCTTTTCCAGTCAAGACAGTACATGAAAGTTATTTGTCTAAGCAGCTTCCAAAGTTGTAAACCCAGTCCAACTGGCTACCAGGCTCTCACTGTGCTTGGTTCAAAACAATTGGTACAGACCAGTGAATCAGACAAAAGATCAAACTAAAAATAGTTTCAACATTGGTATTTATATATCTTCAGAGTATTAAAAATAGTCTTACTGGATTCCTTGGACTTTTTCTCATTGGGGATTCCCTGACAAATAAGATTGTGGCTGTAATAAAATTGATTGTAAGAGTTTAAAATTGAGCTTTAAAATTAGTGTAGAAAACATTTGTAAGCCAAGAAGTGTCAGAGCAGAACTTGAAAGAAATTCAAACTTATTAAGACATAGAACTACATATAGGATAGCCAAGCAATGTTAACTTTTCCTATAGTAGTCCTTTAGTTGGAAAATAAATTTGATCTAATTTTTAATATGCTTTTAATCTGAGATTACAATCTCTTCTTACAGTAAATGATGTCAAGCATTTGCTATTAATGCACAGCATTTCTGGTGTCAATAACTTTGTGAAATATCTTAAACTCTTCTTTTAATTAACTGTAACATCAATTGTCTGTGTGAGGCTTCATGTTAGGAAATAGTAGCTATATGTGGTTTATATTGCTAAGGGAATCACAAATAAGAAATCCTAAAAGGAAAGGAATGGTTTCCAGTGAACTATACAAGACCAAAGGTTAAGGAACTCTCAGAACACGAGGTTATGGGTTGAAGTAGTTAAAGAGGAAATATTCCAGAAATACATTTCAGAAAATAAACTAATTAACCCATAATATCACCAGAATGACAGGTATTTAAACAAAAGGGAAGGGGTGGAAATAATCCCTTTTTTGGGAAATCTACTTCAATATTTATAACTTAACTGGCCCAAATATGAATCAAAATTAAAAATTCAATTAGAATTATGTAGGATTTAAATTCCTTTGTACTTAATATCCTCGCATTTCTCAGTAGCGGCTCAATTGCTCAAGAAAAACAGTATTCTGGAAAGGAAGTTTTTCAATGTTTTCTGCTTCCATTCAGGGTGTTTTTCTCTAACACCTTAAGCCAACCTAATTTCCAGTTGCCACAGCCTGGCCCTGCAGCCTCCCTGTGCTGCTGGGTGATTCGTGCAGATGTGAGCGCTGCGCACGGAGGCAGCTCAGGGAGCTCAGCCAGCTAAAGGCTCGTGCTCCAAAGAAAGCAACTTTTTGTCTCGGTTCCCTGACCTGGCTCATTATCCGGTAGCGTGAGTGGCACCAGGGAGGGAGCTCAGCCGGCTCAGCTTCAGGCTTGTCTGAGAGGAGGTCCTGGAAAAGCCCTGGGACCCCCAGAGTTCTGTGGTTAACCACCCTGCTGGGAGCCCCAGAGTGACATGAACTGTAATTAGCTTCAGACAGGTAGTAAATTAAACAGATGAAACTTCACCAAACCTGGGACTTCCAACATGGGAACGGTAACATCTTTCAACAGAAAAGTCACACATGGCCCAGCATGACTTGTTAGAAGTGGTTTGCTGGAAGCAGCACAGTAAAGGTGCAGTGGGATCGCTGCTCCAGCTGGACACTTCCCTGTGTGGAACGGGGGGTTTCCACACACTTCCTTCCCTCTGACCCCGCTGTGTGAGAACTGCCTACACTCACTCAACCGGATGGAAATGTCTCACTCGATTTTGCTGTGTTAATTTTCTGCCTGGGGCAGAACAAGGTGGGAATGGAGTAATTTTCTTTGGAAGCAGGTTTTTCAGCTCAACTCAGCTCAGCCCGTGGCTGTTCCCTCCCAGGCTGGGGATGCATGTCCTGGTGGGATGGCTCGGGGAAGGAGTGACCTCTGCCAGGCATCCACAGCTCACTCAGTGACACTCCCTTGCAGTCACTATTTAAGTATCCACATTACCCACACAGCTTAAACTGAAGATCTTTCCCTGTGAAAATCAGGATGGAACCTGTATCTCAGTCATAACTTTATCACCTTAGTTTTCTTCACCAACAGCCCACCTGCCTAAGCCTCAGAGCCAACTCTGAGGTATTTGATGGGTGTGTACCAGAGCTCTCTCATTATGCACCAATTTTGCAATGAGGCCACAACAAACATGTAAAAGACAGGGCTTTGCATGTAACCTTTTCCTGTTCCTCTATTGTTGTGTCTCCACACGTTCTCCATAAAATTAAAACCAAAAGGGCAATTTGTATCAACTGAACACATCCAGTTTCAAAAATAAAGTACTAAAAAGGGTGAACCTGTTGCTCCAACAGAAATTGTCAATTGCTTGCCTTGTGTCAAACTGCAGAGAGTGAGGGGAGAAAAAAAAAACTTTTAAACCACGGGATATCTGAAGGTTTGATCAAAGAACAATATATGAAGAATGAATGCAGGACAGCAAAGGCATAACCACAGGTTTCTGACCTACAAGACTTGCAAGAAAAGCCAGCCCAAGTCAGGTACAGTACAGAAATCACTGGAATTGGTTCAATTTGACTGAATGCCAGAGCACACTCTAATCCAGGGAACACAGCCAGACCTGACCCCATTTGCAGGACCTTTGTTGCTGTTTTAAACATGTATCTTTACTGTGCCAGATAACAAACCAAAGGCGATATTAGCCTAGCAATTAAAGAATAATTAGCAAAAGAAGCAATGCTTTGATCCATACCAGTTACTTAGCCTGCCATTAATACCAACTGGGGTGTATTAACTATGGATTTTTCTCTAACAATGTTTTAATCAATTTGAATAAATAAATTAATTTAGGCTACATGATAAGTTATAACACCTAAGTCTCAAAACCGCCTCCCTTAAAATAAGCAACCTAGCCATTAAAGTAGATTGCACTTATAACTGCAAGTATTAGGAAATAAATTTAATATTTTCATCTGTTTGTACTCTGGGGCTTATAAGAATATGGTGTTAGGCAATGCCAGTGTAATGGTTTGCTCCTTCCCTCTGTGCCCTGCAAGCATCCCATCTGCTCAGCTGCCTCAGCAGAACCATGTGTGAGACCACCCCGTGAGCCAGACCAAGGGAACTGACCCAGCTTTGGGCTTTAATTGGGGGAGAGGGGAGGATTGCTAGGGCTGGGTGAGTTCCCCTGATCAGATCCCCAGCGTGGCCCCACAAAGAGCTGTGTCAGCACCACCATGCAGGGATGGGGCAGCGGCTGCAGCAGGAACACAGTGAGGATGTCTAAAGTTAGTACTGCTGCCAAGGGCTGCGTGTCATGAGACAAAACCACAGGAGCAGCCCTGGTCACTGGCCATGCCCACGGCAGGCAGCAGCCCCAGAGAAACACTCCAGCTCTGAGTCATCCATGAGCCCCACGAGCAGGAAAAACCCCCTGAACGAGCACATGAAGCATGAACAGATGGCACTTCCAGGATCAATGCTGGGAACACTTTGTTGTACAGTGACTTTAGAAGAAAAGCTGTGATGAGGCTGATCAGTAGTGAAACTTGGAGAAAGTGAATCTGAACAGTAAATAATGAGGTTTATTGAATTATTTGCTAAACAATTTCCTCATGTTAACATTTATTTTAAAGACATTTTGCATGCAGTAAAGAAAAGGATAATCACCTTAAAGGATCACTGTCAGAAAGATGTATATGAAATAGTAAATAAGGAAAAACAGGCTAAAGCTTAGTTCAAATAAGAGAGAATCTTTAAAACACTTAGACAAAAATTCATCAACTTTTTCCCTCCTCACAATTCATAGCCGTAACTCTGAAAACAATTTATCCACTAGGGATGATTGTTGTTCTAAGCCATAGCCCTGATGAATGTATTTTTTAGTCTCAGATATAAGGAAAGTTACAAAAGGTTAAAAAATGTGGGTATAGTTTAGATAAACATCTAAGAGTTTGGAAATTCATCTGAATGCTTTCTATCAGAAAAAAATGTGCTGTAAGTCTTGTGAGAAAAAGGCTTATTTGTGATGTTGGCTCTTTTATTTCTGTTCTCAGCTGGAATATGATGAGAATAGTCAACATCACACATGGTGTTTTGTCTTCAGGAGTTGTGAAGAAAAAGTTCAGTTCTAAAAATAGAAGATTATGGTGAGACTTTCATCCTACATAAATTTACTTTGCCTCTTGTGAGAGGGAGAGACAATGGGATAGTAATGTAAAACTTTCCTTAATGCTGAAATGTTGCATGCAGTTAAAGAAGAGAGAATTGTTTTCATTTTACACGATTTAAAAGTCCCCATATATTCAACTGGAAATACAACTTTTGTTCTGATTTTTAGTTACATGGCACAAAATCAAAAATGCCTCTCAGTTGACTTGAATTGTAACTCTGACACCCAGCAAGTTCTTATGACAGTGCCTAGAGATGAAGCTTGACCATACACAGCAGTAGGACTGGGTCTTAGCAACAAATGGAATGAGTAGTCTACCATCAATAAATTACCTCCAAAAACCACATTTCATTTCCAAAATGCCTTAGATATTTATAATTTTTTCATTTTAAGTCAGTCAGATGTAGCCTCTAATATTAGTCATGAAAATGAAACTTGAAATTTGAAATTACTTTGACTTGTTGAAATTTTTCTACTAACAGTTTTATATGACAAATACACATATGTGCAGGGAAGGGCCATGGTGTACATATAAATTCTGTGTGCTCTGCCTCACCAGGGGCAGCTGAAGAAATCACATCTCTTCCATAATGGCAATTTTCCCTTTCGACAATCAGGGGTTTTTTTGTCCTGAAACAAAAGGGTTTGGTTTAAATTTCCTTGGACTAGCTCTGCTGGGAAGCCTTTAATATTTCTAATGTCACACATATGCACATCAACAAAGGCAGCTAATATCTACAGGACACAGTCTGACAAATGCTGCTTCTGCCAGCAGTTCTGTCTTAAACCATCCTTGTCTCCAGGCTCCTTGTTCCTTCCTTTTCTTTCTGCCTTGTTTCCCTCAATGAACTGTTTGGAGGGGGGTGGAAGTGATGTGGAGAATACAGATTTTAATCTGCAAAAGCTCCCTGATCCACCTATAAATCAGAATTGCACTATTAGGACCAAGGAGATTCCTACTTAAAGAGGGTCACACACAGCCCTCCATGGTCTCTCCTTCTCTTTCCCACCCTGGATAAGGTTGCAATTTCACACTGCTTTTATATGAACAAGCTTGTTGTTACTGACTCTTGCAGTTTATTGGAAAATTAAAAATTAAAATATGCAGACTATTTTATAACCCCACATGAATGTACAAACTTCCAAGATTCAGTATGTTTGCTGTCCCCAAACCAGTTACACAATATAGGTATTTGTATGTAAAAATTCATAGACCAAATTTTAAAGGCTCTGTAACACACAAAAAAGAGCTGTTAGGCAGCTGCTCATTCCCCACTTTTATGAATAGAGGGCTGAGTTATTACTCTATATTATAGAGTACTTGTTTTTCCATGAGGCAGGAGGTAATCCCTAACACTTAGTCTGTTTACAGGTTCGTATCTGCCTCCCCAGTGATATTTCCAGGGCCTGGTATATTTTCTGAAGGGCAGTGGGACTAGACTAAGCACCTTTCACATACTGACCAGGGTATATGCTCCCTATGTAGAACTCTATAAAGAGATTCCAAAGAATATGCTTTTGTTTTAGGGAACAGAGGCACATTTTTGTTTTGCTCCTCCCCTCCCAAATCTTTTCCTTCAGAAACAACTCTTGGTAATCCTTCATGCATGTGTTTTTTTAATCTATAGACAAAAATCTGGAGCCAGAAGAAAACTCAAATGCATAAATCCTTTTAAAAGAGCTTCTATCTTATCTAGGCTTATATAGATGTGGTAGGAACGTGGAGACTGGAGCCAACTGTATTCTTTTTGCCAATCTGCCTTCCAGTGTGAATAATGTCCCAAAAGTTTATATGCTTTCCTAGACATATGTTACATGGCTCACAGATAACTGTGTAGTTTGTCTGTCACCTATCCCAGCAGCTGTGAAATACCTGGACTCCTCAGGAAGACATATTGTTCAAGATGTCATCACCTCATTCATTTAGAAAATAATAAATTCTCAGGAGTGGCATCAAAGAGTAGTGAAAAAATGTTAGTGTGGATCCTGGGACAACTTTCTTTCAATTCTCTCCCCTGGATCTTTTCCTTCTCCTTGGCTTTTTCATCCCTTATGCTCTTTTGGAGCAGTTCAATACAGAGGATTGCAAACCTTGGCTTCATTACAGACAAGTAAAGCAAAGGATCAGACTCATCTGCCTGTCTAGAGCAATCAGAACCTCAAGTTTATAATTCAGAAATCATACAGACCATAAACTGAACATTTATTTGGTCTCTGTATCACAAGGGACTTTGAGAACAGAGTTTCCATTTCCCCTGCCTTGGTCTGAGATGAAGCATTACTGAATTTGGGGACATGGTTGGAGATGTGCAGCTGGTCTGTATCAAGGGATGAACTCCTTCACATCACCTATGGCTGCCAGCCCCCTCAGATCTGCCAGTCTAACTACACATGGAGCCACTCCCTAATCTGGTTCTGTCAAAACAATCTGCTTTTTGTGGCAAACTATCAGAGAACCCTAGGAAAGGAATTAAAGAAAAATGTTCCTTTTTGTTGGCTCCTCTTACTCCTGGGACCAGACAAGGTTCTCACTGACAGTTGGTTACCATGGCTATTAATACCTTGATAGAAAGTGAATGAATACCATGATTTAGAAGAGTGAACTCTCACTAGAAATATCATAGGAGTAGGCAACTGTATAGTAGTTTCTTTAAAGAGAGGAACTGATGGCCATTTGGAAAAAAAGTATTTATATTTAATGATCTGCAAAGTTTAGCCTCTGGCAGTTCTATTTTAAAAATAATCTCTTACAATTAAAACCAGTTAACTCAAAAACTGCTGCAAGATGAAATATATTTGTTCTCTTGTCCACACTTTGAACTGGCACAATTTTTTTTTGCTGCAGACTAACTTCCCTCCAAATATTAAATGCTGCTATCTTACATAGCATAGAGAAGAGGCACAACATCTGTCACCCAGTCAAGAAACAAGGCTGAGTGCCTTACTGCCAGGAAGGACAACTCACTTTGTACAAGAATGCTACTTGTCTGTTAGACATACAAGAATCCACTTAGCTTCCATTTCAGCTCATTTGTAGTTGCCAATATATCTACCCTTTAAGTACTTCCAGCTGCCACTTCTGTGTTGAAAAGGTATCTGTTTTCATCTTTCACTTAGGACTGAGACATTGCCCAAAGCATCTGGTAATGTGGACTGTGGGGCCCTGGGTAGCCCAGGAACTATTTAACCTGGTTCAAAGGCATCCCAGAGGGGAATAAGTGAGGATCCTGAGTGGTTCTTCTGGCAGCAGTGGTCCTTTGTTATCAAAAAATTCCACCCAACAAACCCACTTTCTTTTGCAGGCTTGTTTTTTACCCTGCATCAGTTCCCCAGTCAAGATGGCCAGATAGCTGTACACACAGCTGCACTTGCAGAACTGAGAGTGTGATGGAGGGGCAGGAGGAGATTTCCAATCTACTCTTCTAGAATTTCACAAATCACACTTGTAAAACTGACTTGACCACAGTGCATCCAAATCATAGACAGAGGACTTCAGCCTACAGAGACACTAACCCAAACCTCCTCCATAGCACTAATTCCTCAGGCAAACATCTACAAACAGGCTGTGGATTCAGTAATGATTTCAAAATGTTTATTTTCAGGAAACAATAGTGGGAAGATAAAGGAGGTAAAACAAGATATTTAATTTTAGATTCTACACTTGAGTGAATTGTTTATCAGCTGCCATGATCTCTATTGAGAGCTAGCAAGAAATAATAAAATGTCTACAGCTTAAAAGATCCAGTCTTGCCTAAAATCACCATCTAGGCTCAGAAATGCAGATTTCCATAACAAACTTGCATTGCTAACATATGCATCAAAATCAATGGCTAGCCCACTTGGACTACAACTACCTTACCATCAATAATGGAGATACTGGCCCAACAACTCCCCAGTGTGTCTGAGAGTGTATGGACACTGTAGGCATTTTTAGAGCTACAGCTCATGAAAGCACAGCCAGCCTGGCTGTAGAGCAGCTGTTGTTAGCAGAACTCTTGCAGCACAGATTTCATTGCAGGGGTGCATGATGTTCCGCAAAACTGAATAAATACTTGAGAACTATTATTAGCCAGCCCAGAGATCTGTTTCAGTCTAGCTCTTCTGCCAGTAGTCAGTCATTTTAACTGGTATTTTAACAATACAACTTCAATTACATGGAAATAACATTTGTCTTAACTGCTCCCAGAAATCACAGAACTTACAAAGCAAACTGTTTCCCCATGTAACATATCCTTGTTCAGAAAGGCTCTTTTGCCATGACTCCTATCATCTCTAGGGATAATTTGATGCAAAAAAGTTACAAGTCTCATTTGACTAATATGAACACTGCCTATAAACTGCTGGGAGATATTTCTCTGGGCCTGAAGCTAATAAAGCTTTGGCTGTACTGACCTTTCCTAGGTGACTAATGCTGCCCAACAGTCCCCATTTTCCCTCCTTGGGCACACTCCACTCTTGGGTACTGTTTCTCACTGAGGTGCCATCCTTGCTGTTGTGCCACCACCAAGACTGCTTTGGTCCCAGAGTAAAACAAATCAGGGAATTGATTCAGCTGAAAGATAAAAGCAAGCACAAGCAAGTGTCTGTTGGCAAAAGGGAGGAGGTAAGAAGCAAGAGGCTGCAGTAAGAAGCAGAAGGCAAGGACTTGATACCTTGGTTCAAACCACAGCCTCTTACGTGAGCCTTGCTAACATAGTGCATCTATTCTAACAGAGAATCTGGAACTGTAAAGGCATGAAATGACTGCTGAGTGTGAAAGGTCGGTTAAAGAGCTCAGAATAGATGTCAAGTCAGCCTTCATAGTCCCTTGCCTTGGTTATATCTCCACTCTTTCCTTTCAAGAAAGAAGGAATTTAACAGCTTTGAATTCAATGCTACAAGAGTTTATTTAGAAGCTTTGAGTGTCTCTGAGAAATGTGTGTTGTTTCAAGAATAATTAGTCCAAGAATATACTGGCAACATAGTTCAGTGTCCTTCCAATACATTTACAAGACTCAGGGGCAGGTACCAACTTCCTCAATTGGTGGTACCAATTTTCTTATTTGAGTACTCTTTTTTGGCATTCTTCAGATCACCTCCCATCTCAGTTAAATACAATACATTTCACAAAAAATCTCATGCAGTCCCCATGAATTACTGCATATCAGTTCCTTCTTCTTTAGCAAACAATTAAAAAATTTCAAACAGAAAAGAGCTTGGAGCAAAATTCCTTGGCTAAATAGCTTTTAAGTTTGTGAGAACTTAGATCCAAAATATGTTACTGTAATCCATCTAATTCAACCAGCATTTCATCCTTTATAAGTAATTCAGTCTAAAGCTTTATACTCAACTAGTGAAACTTGAAAAAATGCTGATTTCCATGTTAAACAATGTCCTGTCAACAATCATATGCAAGAAAGTTCATCAATACTTCTCATGTATATTTTAGGTAGATCTGAATTCAGGACATCACACCCAGGATCTTGAAGTCATACCTAAATTACTAATAAAAGCACTCATGGAGATGGCAAATAATTTTCCCCTGACATTAATATTGCTTCATGTGACCCCAGTTCCAGATCCCTGACTATTTTAACTTTCTGCTCACCAGTTCATCCACAACACATTCTTTAAGCTGCTTTGGATAATGGTTTTCTTTCTCCTTTGTCTTGATGATACCATGAGTCCACTCTGAGTCCATTCTGAGTCCCTCAGCTTCCTCCTCCTTCACCACATCCATCCTGGTCACAGAGCACAAAAAGTGCAAAAATATGTACTCCAGCTTCTCCTCTACTCTTGTGAAAAATGGGTCAGTCAGCTTTGTGCTCCTCCCTACCTTTTAGCCTTTGTAGTTATATCCTGTCTGCTCTATTGTTCAGATTTCTTCTCTTAGATGGTAAACTTTTCACAGCAAACACTCCATATACTCTTAACACTTGGTCTAGTTTGGATTTTGCTATCATATAGAGGACAAAACTATATTCCACATAGACCTCAACTTTTTCTCATATGAACCAAAAAACCCCAAACCCTGTGCAAAATTGCTAATGTTTTTGAGTCAGAAAAGTAATGTAGGAGCCTATTTTTAGGCACTGTGTTAAGTTTCACTCACTTTTGATAATCTGCATTTTCGTTTTATGGAGCTATGTTTTGTTTATGGCTTAGAAATTGTGCATGAGATCTCACACGATGACCTTTAAAATAAACCAAGTTTAACATCTTGATATCCACAGTGGCGTGGGAGTCTAAAGATGTGGTTGCAGATACCTGTTTCTCGTTAGAAGGAAGCTAATGACAGATCATGCCACTTCCTCACTTATCAAGGAACATCCTCTTGATGCAAGTTTAGTGTTATCTACAGCAGTTCACCATGCACTGGGGGTGTATTTCTGTTATATGGATACAAGTTGTTGACAGAGCTCAATACTGTACATTGCTCATCGTTGATTAATCTATAGAAATTAATAGAATAAATTGAATACCTATGCAAAGCTTATGAACTCATCTGCACAATATTGAGCAGGCAATAAATGTGAAGTATAGTGGATAGAAATTTTCCAGACATTTTCCAGTTCCATCTCTTCAGTCACAAGGAAGCATAAGAGAAAAGTGCATCTGTTGGTCTGTATCTTCTGATGGCACTAATTTCTCTGCTAATTTGCACAGAAGTGGCAAAGAATGAAAATTATTACATTCTTTTAGGAGATGAGCTGCATTACAGACAGTAATGCAGTAACAGACAGTAAAAATTCCACAGGCATCCTTATCACTGACCTGAGTCCTGATCTGGACATACTGTACTTGAAAAGACTAAGAAATACTTTAATTGCTCTTTTCTTTTTCTGCCACTGATGTTTGTGCTGAGATTGTCAACAGGATGCTTCGTACACACATGTTCTTGAGGACCCCAGCTGCAGTGTGAGTGAGCAATGCAAGGAAAACCAACACTGGCAGCAGTTGGCTGCTGCCAGCTGTGCCCTACAAACCTCAAGGAAGAAGCTGTGTAATGACCTCTACTACAGAAATAATCTTTGCAGACCAAAGACTGGAAAACAACTGATGTACTTTTTTGTCACCCCAGCTAAAAACCTTCTTGAATGGAAGTCAATACCAGCACAATACTGTTCAGGTGTAACAGCTGCATCCCAAATTCATTTTAGTTCATCCAGGGACAAAGAAAGGTTTGCAATGGAAATTCCAGGATTAACAAGGTGCCTATTTATGTTCAGCTAAAAAGACTGGTCAGCTTGACATGCCTACTCTAAATACTGAAGTGGAAGAAAAGAAAGGTGTTTACAAAAGCTAACTTTAGTTTAGTGAGGCTAAGAAAAAAACTGAGCAGAAGCTATTCTGAATTACCATTTGAAACCCTCTTCCCAGCCCACACAAACTGGAGTGAAGAGTACCATCAATATGCTAAATCAGCTTTCGTCAATATCCCAAAATCTGTTAAAAAGTTGCAGATGGCTTCTTCTCTAAGGGCTGAGTTGTAGTTAGCGAAAATCAATTTAAGTCACAGTCCTAGAACAGCCAATAAAATTCCTAATGCAGGAAGGAATACAATTAGCTGCTCACTGTGAGTCTGCACTGTCAGTACACTGACATGGGGGGTTCTAAAGCCAGGGGAAGTGAGAGGAGTGAGCTGTGTGGGTGAAATGTTCTCTCAGACCAGGTGATCCCGTGAATTCACAGGCTGGGCTGAGAGGAAAACAGTACACAACAGCAGTCAGACAGTGATAGGTGAAGATGCAAGATGTTTTCTAACAGGATGAGGTTAGCTCTTCCTTTCATGAAAATATATCAACTTTTTCTGTAAAACCTCCTCTTCATCTAAATTGATTGTTTTTTTTTAAATGAAGATGTATGAAGAAAATAAAGTGTGGGTGGATCAAATCTGTTTGTCTTCAGTGAGTTTCTCTATGAAGTTAAATGGAAACTCTTCCCTCCATCCTACTGTGAGCTGTGTTTGCTTCTGTGGCATAAGGCATCACTCTGAATAAACACTGTATTGCACATTTTGCCTCTAACAAAGAATGGAGAATCTTACTTCAAAAGTGAGTTTAAATACTAAAAATGAACACAAGAAAAAGGGGTAAATGTTTAATCTACAGGTAAATGGTGTACCAGTACTACTGCACAGAAAGAAAGCAGTGACTAATCTTGGTTTTTTTTCTCTCTATCCCTTCAGCCAGCATCGCTGCCATTATGGGATATGCATGGTCAGGTCATGCTGCACAGTCATGCATGTTACCCACACCAGTGAGCAAACTACCACTGATTTTACAGTCTACATTGCAACACTTGGCATGCTGATAAAAGTTAATGGGAGAGAAGGTAATTTATTAAATCCCTATTAATTCAGCATTCATCATGCAGTGTTTCTATAGCCTACAGGCTAAAAACTTTCTAAGAACTACAAATCTTTTCCATGTTCAGGCACTGCAAAACATGAAAGCTGCTATTAGCTGTAATAAGAGAATGTCACAGGGCAGCATGACATAATTACCATGCCACTGATGTGACAGGTAGGCATCATGGTCTAACTGTACAGTGATTTACTGCCTGAATCCTGCAATCCCAATGTTGCACCTCTCTGAAATCGTATCATTCTGATGCCCTTGTGAACACGCCACCTTCCATTCTCTTCCACCTACAGATCTGAATACACAATGTTAAATTAACTTCTAAAAAAACCAACCCTTACAAACACCCCTTTTGTATGCCATACAGGGGAAATAAATGCACACTTCTGCTCAAGTGAAACTGCCTCATATTGTTCTTAACACCCTTCAGATCTCATGGGTTTTGTGGCTCGCGTAGGTGCCTCCACTCACACATTTACTTGTGTTCTGTCTGGTGTCCAGGATTTGGCTCTATTTCAGCACAAAAGAAAATGGCTTTGGCTTTTAAACTTTTTGTTGCCTGGGATTTAGTATGGGTATGTAACTGGAATGGATACTCAGATGGCCAGAAACTTTGCTTTCAATTTTACAGCAATTCAGAGAGCTAATGAAACAATATACTACCCCACAAATAAAACAAAACAAAAAAAGAAAAGAAAACAAACAAAAAAACCAAAACAAAAAACCCAAACAAAAATACAAACACCCAAAAAACCACTCTTTCACTGCCTGAAAAACTTATAGAGAATGGCAGAGGACCATTTCTTAAGTAAATAAGCATACACTGAGCCAAACCAGGTAAGTTAGTGAGAAGCTTCTCAATGAAGTTCAATTACAGCCTGATTTTTTTTTTATTCAAAAAGATAATCTTTGACAACACTTAAGGTTAGAAAAGTAAAAAGGTACTAACTTTAATTAAATATCTTTTTAATGAATGCTCACTTGTCTTTGAGCACAATGAGGGAAACCACTTCATCAGTTTCTGTTTAAGAAATTTAACACAAAGGCCCACGACCAGCTGCTGACAACCCATGCTAACACCTGTGCACAGGCAGTGGCAAGTGCACAGGCATGCACAGCAGCCTAACACTGCTTAGAGAAGTTTGTAAATCAACAAGAAAAGTACTAGGAAAGGGAATGTGTTTATACTGTTTTAAACCAGCTAAAAAGTAGGTTGAAGATCTGCATTCAAATCCAGTTCTGCCAGCTCCATGCAACAGAATACTAATCAAAAAATGCAGGTTCACAACTTTACAGAGATGATATCCATTGGGTGCAATCACCAAGCTATAGTTTTTAAAGGCAGTTGAACAGGAACACAATGACATACTGAAGCATTAACAAATGTACAAAGTTTATCAAGGAAAATTAAGTTAAAATGAGTAAAGTATCAGATTTGTACTACAGTACTCTTGCAGACAATAATTTCCTAAAACCAGAAAACAGAGCCTCTCCCACCACACCAGGGCAAGGGAAAAATATTTATTTGTTTAACTGATAGATGGTTAACAGCTGATTCACATTAGCTCCTGCAACACAGTTTCATTTGGGAGCTAAATGAACACCACAAGTGAGGCATATTTTAAGTTTCCTCTCACAAACCCCACTGAGGCTCCTTGGAATACGGGTGACTGAACCAGACTCCCCCTGGAGCTCAGCAGTTCTTCCCCTTAACTGACCTAGACAACTGTTTTTTAACAATACATGATGCACTCCCTCCTCACCAAAGGCTTGCTTTCCATGTTTAGCTTTTCAACAGCTTTGTCATCAGCACCTCTGACTCAAAGCCTCAAGCATCAGCCTCCTGCACGGTGGCACAGATGGAACTTAAGCCTCACAGGCCATCTCATCACTCCTTGACTTGGAATCCAAATACAAGCAGGTTCCTGTTTAAAAAGGCAATAGCTCTCATTATGCTGAGCTCCTAGGTTTGATTGCAGAATGGCAGTAAAATCCCTTTGTGAATGAAGACTCTTTCCAGCTAACACCTGTGTGGGACCTCTCACAATCTTACCAGCTGACGTGTTTGAAAAGCACGTTCTTCTGCGTGTCATAACGGGTAAGGGAAAACCAAACCAAAACAAAACCCATCCCACCTCCCCCTCCTGCCCCAGCAACCCAAGGCATGCTTATTCTTTGAACTGGAGAGCAGCTGAGCTGACATGTGGCTCACTTGCCAGGTTCTGAAACTGCAGTGCTGGGCAACTCTAGGATTTTGATATTCAAACTCTGTATTTGTGCCGCCAACATTTAACCTCACATTCCAGGGCGGGGCTGGGCTCAGAGCCTGGGACATTCCAAAAAGCATTCCAGCCAGCAAGGCCCTGGAGGTAGACCCTCAGTGAGTGCATCCACACTAAAGGCTGGTAAAAATATCTCTGCATTCCCATTCACGTTTCTAGTAAGCAGAATACAGGGAGGACAAGTTGCAGTTCTCCCCATACCCATGGACCACACTTTGGCAGGTATCATTACAAATACTCTCTGCAGCATCATTATCAAGTAAAAAAAACACAAATGCTCTTTTGTTGGCTGATGGTACCCCTAGGACAAAAACCCCTCCAGTTGCTTCACAGAGTTCCATAGGATTAACTGTGAAACATTTTCACTAAGCAAATACTTAAAATAGAGCACAGCTTTCATCAGTATTGACCAAGTATTAATATTCACACCACAATAAAATTAAAAAAAAAAATTCTGAAAAGTGAAGCTAAATATCCTGCAACCCAGATGTGGTCTCAATTGCCACCCTATGCAAGAATGCTGAAGTGCAATGGCTGGGTTGGTAAATACTGCAGAAGACAGTGGATTTTTGTGCCAACAGTAAAAATACCTGCCACCTTCTGTTTCTGGAAGGTACAGCAGGGAAGAGAAGCACGGCAGAAACTCACAGACAGTAACCATTTGCTCTTTAAAAGCAATGTCAATGTAAGGATTTCTAGGAGGAAAGCACTGGTCACTGAAGTAATTACTTTCCCACCAGCGCTGAGAAGGGAACACACACAATAAATAGAGTTATCCTATCTGCAGAACTGGTTAGGATGAATTCAATGATCAAAGTTGTCACACATTAGTTGTAACAGAGTTACAAGGAATGAAAGTATGTAACAAAGTCATTAAATCACAACATTCTGGCAAGCACATAGATATATATATACAAGTGCAACATTTCTTTGGTTCTTCCTGAAACTGATCAAAGGTGTCAAATGTTACATTTTCTAGCCATTTGCCAGAATTACAGCCCTTCTATATTTAGCATTAAAAGCTCATTCCAACAGAGTGACACCTCACTCTGATTTTCACAGGCTCTGTTTGGCCTATCCATAGATACAGCACAGACAACCCCATCAGTGTGTACAACCACTGCAGACAGCTAAGAGAAGTGTAACATTGGCAACCATGTAATAATTTCAGGAAGGATTTGAAAACATGAGGTTATTAGAAAACAGAAACATCCCCGTGCAAGCACCCATTTGATTTAATACACACACTTTGCAGGCAAGTATTAACATAGAATTTGTTTAACTCATAGCAAACTATGCAGCCAGTTTATCCAGCTCTCTCAATCAACCAAGCCAAGGCACATATTCTGTAATAGGAGCAATAAAGCACCTCCAGGCTGGTATTCATGCAACCTGTGTCAAGGTATCTATCTTCAACTACAGCTGAAGAATAGAACCCAAATGAACCCAAGACTTACACCTCCTCAAGCAGCACTGGAACACAAAGCTCTCACCACAAACCTGTGCTCTGGATTGCATGGAGGCACTGGCTGGAAGGAAGCAATAGGGAAAGTCTGCACAGGCTGTACCTCACTAAGGAGGCAGGAGGAGGCACATTCACATCACATGACAAAATACCAGAAATAACACCCCCAAGGTACAAATACTGTTATGAAGGCCTTGGCTCCTAAATTCAATGATCCTATCTGACTTCTGTAAGAAGCTCAAGTCAGTAGTGACACACTTTCTCTTGAGTAATTTTTTGGGGTTTTCTGGGTCAAAAGAGAAATAACATGCTTCTCATGACTGACTTATCTATAAACTCATCCCAATCCACTGGAACTTCCACTGATCCACAGTAATTGCTGTCATACAAGTCCGCCCTGTACTTAGGCACCACCACCTGTATTACCCAAAGATTCAATTTTCCTTTTAGACAGACAATGATTACAAGACTAAGCCAGATGTGTGGCAATGGGTACAAATTGAAATACTGGACAGTCCATGTAGAAGAAGGAAAAAACCCCACTTCTGCTTACCTTAAGAGTGCTCAAACACTGGAATGGCTTGCCAAGAAAGCTTGTGGAGTCTCAATCCTTGAAGATCTGCAAAACCCAGTTAGACAAGGTCCTGGGAAACCTGCCCTAGTTCAGCCTGCTTTGAGCATGGGGTTTGGACCACACAGTCTCCAGAGATCCTTTCCACACTCAAACATTCCATGATTCTATCACATTAGACCCTGCAAATGACACTGGTAGCAGGATCTAAAAATTACTTTTTCTTTATTATTGTGGCTTCAAATAGTTCTGACAAAAGATAGAATTTATAATAGGAAAAGGGTTACTTCTGAAATTTCTGATTAATACTGCAAATTTTTTAGTGCTTCATAGCAAAACTGTAGCACTAAAATAATATCTAATGTAAATATATTAAAGTGTGTTTACTGTAATGTACAAATTGAACAAGAAAAATTTCTTTCTTCCTAGACTGTATAGATTTACTGTAAATTACTCCAATCTAAACAGCGGACATTTGAACTTCACAATCCTGAATATTATCTGTTAAGATATTGTTCTTCCTTTTTAAAAGAATGGTTTAATGTGGCACTACCACTTGAGGAAAAGAATAGAATTTTTAAATAGAAAGATTCTTTATGAATTACAACCAAATGAATTATATCTTATACATTCTTTATACAAAGTACTTTAGAGATCATGGCATGATACAGCCCCATCAATTTGTTTTCAGACCAGAGCTGATAATCTCAAGATCCCTCACACTGTTGAGGGAAACTAAGCCACTGTTTCAATAAACTGTTAACAACAAATATCTCTGAATTCTTTTGGCATTCTTTTGTGGATTCAGAACTCTAATTTGAGTCAGACAAGCTCAGCTGAGTTGCCATGAATTAGACAGGGTCTGTATCCTCTCTTGGCATACAGCATTTACTTACAGTTTACTTTAATAGGAAGTTGTGATGATGTTGAAAACAAAGAAGAGAACATGGGCCTTTGATCAAGACCCCTGTATCACTAACAGCTGATTACTGAGACAAACAAGGTCACATTTCAAGAACATACAAGGCCATATTTGGATGGCCATTACTGCAAGTAATCTACTTGTAGACATTTACGAGGACTTTCAAGTTCAAAAGACAAAAAGGACAAAGTCAGTGCTACCAGGCTTTGCTCCAGTTCCTTACTGGAAAGACACAATTGTTAATACCTAAGACCAGGAAAGGACAGTTAATTCTACTGCCATATTTCTGAAGGTAAAAAGTAGTAGAAGTTATCACAGAAGAATGTTATTTTAATGCTTGTCTTAAAAATTGTAAGTCCTTCTTTCGGAAAAAAAAACATTTTCTTGATACGAGGGGTGTAAACAAAGTTTGCAAAATATGCATAAAACTCAACTGACACAACCATGTCTACTTTGCTACTAATTACTTTCCTACATTGATTTTTCTGATTTACTACACAGCTCCAACACACAGTTACATTCCTCTGTTTGTGGATGATGTATTAATACATCTCTTACCTGTACACTGTAGACTCATTAAAAATAAAAAAGCAAGTAATGAAATCAATGACAAAATTGCTTTGAAAATACCTGATATTTTAAAAAAGTTTATTATTAGGATTACCTTCTCCACGTTCTTTAAAATCAAGTTCTTAATTATCATCTGAAAGGCACCATAGAGACAGTGAGTGGTGAACAGTAAACATCTCAGTGGCATTTTTCACAACTGGGAAATTTATCTGTCTCTGAGAGAATCCAAATGAAATGTGAACAGCAAGATATACAAACAGGAGCTCATTTGTAGCTGCATAGGCATGAAACCTCTAATTTCCATTAATTCCATGCTACCGTGGCATCTTCAGCACATTCATGTCAGAAGTGTCTTCAATAAAATTAGCTTTTTTATGGGAAGGCTCAGCAAGGTCCTCTCCATGGTCTCTGCTAATCAAGGGCTGCTGGTCCCCCCTCTTGCGTTTGTTAATCAGGTGATTTTCTCCCTCACAGAGCTTTCCCTCTGGGACACCCAACGTTCTCAGACAGACAATAGCTGCAGCCTGCTCTGCCAGCTTCTTGGACTTGTCCCTGAAGAGCAAGCACACAGAGCACACGTGAAAGTAGAAACTGAGGTCTCTACACTGCCAAGAGACAATTTCCTGTCTCTGATGCAACATCATGAAACAAACAGCATTTGTAGTCATCTCACAGCAGAAAAACAAACCACGTCACTTCCAGAAATTATTTCAATCTTGCTAGGTGTCAAGTGTTGATGCATTGCTCCTGATGCAATATTCCTAGAAAATCTGTCTCTATCAGGGCTTGTCTCTTAACACTCTCCATGCCAATGGTACACAGCCAATGTGTGTTTGGTCCACAGAAAGGTAACTTTTACAAATCTGATCACTAAACAAAACTGAGTTATGAAGGATCAGTTTTCTTGAAAGAGGCTCAGGCATAAGTATACTCTCTGTCAGTTGTACAAGTTCATTGATGCTGACAAAAGCAGGAACTGTTCCATAATAATAAAAATTCTGCCATTTCTGAGAAAAACTGCCCATCACACATTTGTGGAAGTCAGTATTCGAAAACATTTTCTTCTCAAAATTTCCTATCAGCTGAGCATAACTTCCTAAAGTCTCTGAACAGGAAGGCTGCAAAGCAGTTGTGTGCACTTGTCCTGTTTAAAATGTTCAATGCTGAGCTCTAGCTTTGCAGTTAAATCAAGATCACCTTAGGTGCAAATGCCTCAAATCAACTCTGGTATTAATAGTTGATTGTATAAAATACCACCAAGAAACTTTAGAGCAGGCCTGGATGGAGCTGCTAATTAACTGTGATCTCCAAGAACTCAGTGCACCGTCCTCTGCTTTCACTGGATATAGACACTTAGCCCGGACCTCTCATTGGGAATGGATCTGCTGCAGTGGCTGAAGACATAACCTCCTCCAACATTCCCTCTGCCTCCCTTGGCTTCTCTCTGAACTCATCACATACAGAATGGAACTGGGTCACCCATTTGCTCCCCTTCCAATACAACTTGTGGACTAACACAAAGTGAATTCAAATCTGTAACTGTTTACTTGATTATGCCAGTGCTTACTTCCTCTTGTCACATTCACTTCTCAGAAGTTTTTAATCCTTTCTCCTTCCTAGAAGTAGCTTTAGGAGGTAGCTTTCAGTTGACCTTTATCAAAGTCAACTGGAATAAACTGGAATATCCTTTTAATGCAAGTTTTTAAGCAACATTTCAGAAACAAAAATACAGCTGAAAAACCCATTAAGGATGGCTTACCACAGAGTTGATCGGTATTTTTGCTCAGCTACTGTCACTACTGAACAGAATAATCTATCCAGTGGTCTTTGAACCTGTAGACAAAAAGAATTAAAAGGGAAGGGGCTGTCAAATACCAGTCATGAAATTTACAGAAGAAATATCATCGACATTCCTTCATAGGTATAAAGAAAAGAATAACAAGTAACATAACTTTAAAATTACTCTAATTCACACCACCAATTTCACCATATATATTTAACATTAAAAAAATTAAGGAATTGTCCAAGCTACAAATATTTTTGCTTTACAAAAATAAAAAGTAATCCAACAATGTCCCCATGTAACCAAACAGCCACTCCTGTCCCATACAGTTCCTATCTGTAACAGTGTGCAACAGAGAAAACATTCCAAGATTTAATTCTTTACTTCACAGAAGCAGTAAAAGAAAGTCAGTCATGGGCTCCTACATAATGACCAAGAAGTTACAGCAACTTCTTTCACAAACGAATCAAAGGCAGACTGAAGGTCTGACTTTTAATTTTTTATTTTCTAATAAATAAGCTGTTGTTGTCATACCTGTGTGCATTACCATTTCTGCAGCTGCTTTCTGAAAGAGCTACACCAGACTGGAAAGCAGAATTTAGGACCTTGAGTCCTAAAATACTTAGTTTCATATACAATGCAAAGGAAGAGGTTTGAAAGGGTTTTTCATTGACTCACAGTTTCATAAACAGGCTGAGGATGCTTTTCTTTCCTACACCATTCCAGAAGATACATTTTTGGAGTGATCTGTGGTGGATATTCTCGCCTAGACAGAAAAATTTGTGGTCAACAACTGTGCACAAAGTTCTATTTTAAAAAGACAGTGCTGCTTATTGTATTACTTCTACCAGTTATTTGAAGTTTAGTTTTACAGCTCAAATTATGAAAAAGATGCTTCTTCATTAGAAGCAAGAAAAAGCTGTGACAAAACATCTAAAATAAACTCTAAAATTTTCCTGAACATTTACTTCCTGTAGTAATACAGCTAGAGAAGAGATACTCAGCAGAAAGGAGATCCTAACTAAATAGGTGACACAGAAGAGAGATACAGTTTGGTACTGCTTATTATAAGCACCAATTAATCACTAGTAGAAAAAAGGAGAAGCTGCTTCTGTTATGAAGCAGTAATCAAATAAAAAAAGCGTAGAAAATGCAGGAATTTAGTCAGTTATTGACAAAGAATTACAGACCCTCATACATGGCAAAAAAAACCCAGTTCTCAAGGAGTCAGGTAATATATCCTCTAAATACTAAAGCATTATGACTGCATTTGTAGACGATTTTACATATGACACCCTTCTTGAGCTGTTTGATAGGCCTATTAGCAAACCCAACAAACATGAGTTTAACATGGAAAGTAACAGCAATTCTATAGGCTTCACAGATTAAAATTAAAAATTATATAAAATAGAATTCAACTCCATTAATTAATTTTTCACAGAATAGCTTATGAGTGGAACACATTTAGAAGACTTCAGATGAGCATCTTCTCTGCTTAGAAGAGTATCAAGAAGTTTGTTCAAGACTTCTTATAGAAAAATTATGTTTTAGTCAAGTTTCACTAAAAATAAATGAACTGTACATATTTGTAATACACTTTTCTACATAGAGATGTTATTTTTTAAATTTTCTTTTAGAGCACTCAGCATTTTCAGCAAGTTAAGTGAGGGAATTAAGCAGTCTCAGGAAGCCTGGAACTAAAGAACATCCTACAACATCCAAATGGCACAGGAAAAGTGGTGATTATGCAATGATGTTCACTTACTGCTTCATAGGAATTCACCCAGTAAGTGCTGTTTTGCAAATCATCATTTTCAAAAAACTGTTAAGACACTGTGAACCTCACAGTTATTATTCAGAGATGCAAGACAGTGAAAAATTTGATTTGCATGCTTACTTGTCAAATCTAACAGCCATTTTTATTACATCTGGATCTTCCATTTGGTCATCTTCATCTTGCACCTTGGTTACTAAAGATGTTTTCTTTGCTTCAAAAATAGCTGTGGTTTCTTCATAGAAGTCACCCATTTCAAAGGCTTCACTATTCAAACAGAATTCCTTTATGTTAGAGATCAGTTTATAAATTTTTGTATCACATTATGACAGAGAAAGAAAATGTAGAAATCAATTGTGTTTACGGTATAGTTAAGAGTACAGAGAATGAAGTGGAAGTGTGGCTGTATTCTGCACAGTGACATTACATTACTGCTACAAGTAGGAAAAGGATGTTCTAATTTCCAGCACTACACATGCAATTTGTAGCCTGGAAGTGAAGGAAGAATCAGTCAGAAATACAGTCCTACAGTGTTCAAGTTATTAGTTCATTTAGTAACTTGCAGCTGGATGAATCAGCAAACAAACATCTCAGAGTGACTCCTGGTGCATCAGCTCCACAAAGGCAATATGAGCAAAAAGTAGGAAAAAGAATCTTATTCTAATTATAGTGATTAAAAATACTCTAAGCAATAAACCCTATAGCATCCAAACCTCTCAACATCTCAGATTTTCTGACTTCAGAGTATCATTCACAAGCCCAAATAAAGAGAAGAAGCAACCAGGATTTTAGTCAAAGGCAAAAGCCTCAAAGCCTTTTAAATTTCAAACTCATGGCAGGCTGGATCTACTTTGAAAAACTGAGACTATTGATTTTTTGCAGATGATAATGGCAATAAAATCTGCAGCATAAAAGAAACTTTTACTTTCTGTTCTGAAGATGCTGGTTGATACAGGGCTGCTCAATGACAAAATGGATTCTGCCCACAAAGCCATCTCCAATGCTCCAAGAAAAAAAGCAATGAAGCTGAACAATACTAACTTATGCTTCTGAGGGAAGGCAATTTATTACATACTGCTACATAAATGTTTTGTGAGAAGAGCAGCAGGCTGTTCTCTTGCATTCAGCACTGAGGTTAAAGCTCAAATGGCTGTAACCCATCCTCACCACCAGGAGACAGCAGAATTATGCACTATAATTGTCTGAAGATAAAACTGCTGCATTTTAAAAAACTGAATGTTCCTCAGTTATCTGGACATGAAACAGGTTGTTCAGAACAGGGGTTAAAAGACCAAGTTTGCTGGCAGAAAGCAGTTTCATAAATTTCCAAATGGCTCTCTCTGTCCCCCTCTCCTGCACACACATGGCCTTTTGAAGCTGGTATTGCATCACATGTACAAAAAGAGAGAGTTTGATTTTGGAAGCCCCTAAAGAATTGTTAGGCACAGCACATAAACCCCCTAGTTTTATACTAGATCTCTATCCAGTGTTCATGTGTATGAACTGTGACACCTCTGATTACCTGTGTAAAACTGTTACATTACAGTACTTGTTTTACATACTATGCATTGCTATTCATGCAGCAGAAAACACCACCACCCTCTGGGCTAAGACTTTATTGAAGTTGCAAAAGATTTGAGTTCTAATCTATACTTTATCTTTGTTCCTAAACTCAAAATCTATAATTGAAATAGATAGTGTGTTAGCATACTAAAACGTGTCAAACTCTTAAAGTTGCCAAAGTGAAAAGCAACTTGCAAAGTTTAAATGTTGTTCATGGATTCCACTGCTCCTTTAAGAATAATGAAGTCAGCTCCCTTCATATATGCAATGCTAACTCCCTTCATTGTACTTTAATGTAATAATCATGGACAGAATTATTTCTAGAAAGTCAAATTGGTAAAAGGCAATAAAATGGCAAAAGGATTGCAGGCATTTCCTTTTGAACATGAAAAGAATGCTGATTAGAGTTTGTTAGAAACCAATACATTCTTTTTCAAAATAACTCAAGCTTTCAACATTCCTATCCATTTTCATATACATTAGATATCAAACAATTTCAGACTGTTCATTTTATAAAAATCAAGGAGACTCCTCTCCTCCCTTCTATCAGAAGCCACACAACATGGATATGACACATGCAAGCTCAGAGCTTTATTTTGTTCAGTTTGAGATGTGTCCAAATCCGAATTCCCTAATTCTGTGCAAATTCTTTATTCATCTGCCTATTTTACGGTTTCTCTCAAAATTTTTGTTCTTTCATTTCTGTCTCTCCCCCTGAGAAATTTCATCCAGTCTGTTTCAGATATGCAGGATGATAAGATTCTTTAAAGCTACTACATTTCCTCAAAAAGGCTGCCATCATTCATTAAGGTATACCACGAATGAAAGCAGCACAAAAAATTACATTAAAGTACCATACAACCAGACAACCCTGATATATGTTTTCGAGTTTCTAAGTGCTCATTTTAAAACAAATATGTTATAAATATTCCAGTAACATTATAAACCTCACATGCAAGTGGGAAAGCTGAATCAAATCCTTGGAAGAATACAAGTTCCACAAAATTTCAGACAAGCTGAAATTTTTCTTAATTACTTCAGGTAAATACTGGATAATTGCTTGTCATTCAGTGCAGCACCACTCAAATTAGTGTGCTGAATACAGAGAGTTTTAGGGTTAAAGATTGAAGATCTGAGCATGGAGGAAAGCTGAAAAAGTTTACTCTGATATTTCACATCTCCCATCCAGATTTTTTGGGGTTATTGCAACTTCTCCTGACAGTGTGAAATGCCAGGCAGTGCTAGATAGAGAAGTGATGTGCAAGTCTGACAGAGCACAACTCCTTTTCTGAAGGCCATGCTTACCAGATCTCCTGTGTGGACTGTGCAGCGTGCAGCTTCTTACCCTGAGTAGTTTCCAACTGTTCTCTTAACATCTGAGACAAGCAGTATTTAGTGTTGGTGTAGTGATTGTCATACCTCACTGCCTGATGGAAAGAGACAAAGAATTCAAAACACCAAACAAATTTATCTTCTGTACTGCACATGGTGTATTGATGACTTCCACAACCATTTTTGAAAGGCAAGCCACAGTGCAGTTTCTTCAGTAACATATTCAACACTACCCATGAATGTGACTATAGTCTGATTATTTTGGCATGACTTCACCAACTAAAGTTCAGCTGACTTATATACTTCTGAAGAAAGAGTTGAGCTGTTTACATCACTGACTAGAAATGCACTGATATTTTAGTAAGTAACTCATTAATAGCAAGCTTAAATTAAAAAAAAAATATCGAATTGATGACATGATCAAAGTTACAGATCTCTGACTAATTTCCTATGATATCATTAAAATATTGGTTTTGAATAATGGATAAAATTTTATATATTAGATTACTTAGCTAATGGAGCTACAGTACTGCAATACAGCATTACTTTATTGGCAAATCATTCCCTTTGCTTCCCTACTGCAAATATTTCTTGACAGTATGTGTGAAAAGTAATTAATTTCTAAAAGTGAATCTAGGAGCAACTGATTTTTTAATCTGTATATAATAATCTGCTCAATTTGTGCAGCTGTGACTTTGAAAGAGTTGGACTACATATTTTTAGATTTCTTTACATTTTTAGATAGCCTGATAAGCCTCATAAATGCTCCCAAGAACAAGTTTTCTGAACATTTTTTTTCTGAACAAAATCAAACAGAGGAAGCAGGGTTGATTTGCAAGGATCATGTAACATGCACTACACTAAAATATCCCCAGAACCAAGTCTTTGAAATGAAGAGGAGTTAAGATGCTGCAGTAGGATTTGAATTAACAATTCTAAACAATGTTAATTACAAGTAAAATCTTCATAAAAACATACATATTTGATGTAATCTTGCATGACATCCTTCAAGGGGCAAAACCCCTCTTTTCTGAAGACAGAGGGGTTCCACATGGCAGCACGAGCAATCATGACTGATGAGGCAGCTGTTGCTTTCTGGAAAGTCTCAATGTCTGCATGCTCCTTAATGAAGTCATGAGATCCTCCACTAAAAATTAACAACACTAATAAAATTAATCATGGTTCTTTTTCCTGCACTTGGAAATCTTAAGTAGAAGCATCTGACCAGAACGAGCTAATTAGTCCAACTTACTTCGCTATTACTGGAATGGAGACAGCTTCAGATATGGCCTTGATCACATCACAGTGGACAGGGTGCTGAGGCCTCTCCTCCTTCTTCCTTTCCAACAAACAAAAAAAAAAAAAGACAAGACCAAAGATTTCCTGTGGAATTTACCTCTAAACCACAGCAGACATGACACAAGGATTATTGGGATATACTCATTTCAGCTTATTTATTTTATATATTTGATTTTTTTAGATACAAAGTATGCAAGATAATGTTAGTTTTATTTGGTCTTTGAGAAAAAATATTTAGGAAAAGAGCAGCAAGCAGTTTAATTCCATAATTACTGACTGGATTTCCTAGAACACCAATTCAGTTAACAGCTGAAATCAGAACCACATATTGCATTTAGAGTATAGAGTATACTCATATCAGTCATATCATACTGTGGTACAGTCATCAAACTAAAAAAATCTAAGTCTTTCTTGCCTAAAATCAATTTACCTTCCATGGACTGCAATGGCAGCAATGCCAGTTTTCTCTATTCTCTTCACCAGGTTCACAGTATCCTCCACCTGAGGGATAAGACAGTCTGACATGATTTTAATTCAAAGCAAAAGGAATAACTATCATGTGACCATTGTACAAACAAATGCTGAATTCTTCTTTAATCAAGAGAGATATGATTCTTGTCTTTCATCAATAGCATAACATGTGCAACCATTTAATATATACTTCAATTAAAGAACTATATGCCATGGCCAAAAAAAAAGAATCCATTTTCAATGCTTCCTTGAACCTACCAATCTCAAACTTTCTCAAACCAGGTAACATAATACTCTGTAGCAGGAGAATATTTTCCAAAGGCTTTCAGACTATCAATTGAAAATGACTGGAACATTTGATTAGCAAGTCCTCTCTAATGACTCCTCTGTAAATTGTAATTGAAATGTTTTTCAGTAAGAGGATGCCTTCTGAAATCAACCTAACATGCAATCACACAACTATAAATATTCTTCTCAGATGTGTCTTAAAAAACTTAACCAGCATCTAAAAAATTCTAAGGATATTCATACATGCCCAGTATATCTTCAAAGAGATAAAATGCTCTTAAAAAGCAGAAATAAAATTGACACACGCTGCACTAGCCTGTCTTATGCATCTTTAGGGAAAGGGAGAATGAAAAAAAGGCAAATTTTCCTTTCAAAAGCTGGAGGAATATCTGTGCCTCATCCCAAACATATCAGATTCAGTCTGAAAACTGCAACATGTGCCAGCTGGCAGGGATGCAGAGACAGAAGCTCACTTGCTGCTCTGATGGATGACATTATGCAAAACCAGCTTGAAACAAAAAGGAAGAGGCTCTAAGATAAAGGTGCCAGTTCTCTAATTTAATACTTCAGAACCAAAATGATCTTAGACCAGGTTACTGATTCTTTTCACTCAAGATTCATTTGTTTATCCCAACACCTACATGACTTCTGAACAAAGCTGGCTCAGGTACAGTTCATCCATCTACTGAAGTATCTGTTTAGGTCATATGCAATCATAGTATCTGGGAAGTAATTAAATACTCAATTGTTAAGTAATCAGTCTTTAAAAGAAAAGGCATATAATCTCTTGAAGGTTTAAAAGTATGTAGAGCATTCATCTTAAAAAAAACCAAAACAGTAAGAAAGCTACATTAGCTGACATCAGCTGTAAAAAAAAAATCCTGAAAAGGACACACCCCATAACTTCATTGGCTGTTCTAACTGCAAGAACAGGAAAACAGTATGGAAGAAAAATTAGTCTGAAAGAACAGAAAACAATCATCTATTGGCTACCCCATGTGAAAAACAGGAATTAACAGCATCTACTGGCTGCTCGAGGGTGCTGTCCTACAACCTTTTGTACCTCTATGACATAAAAAATTACTTAGTTGGGAAATTTAGAAGATAAAAGCCTCTGTGCCCTTGCCTAGCATAGAAACTGACAAGCCCACAGTCACAGCCTCTGTGCACCTGCAGGTCAGATTTAGGCTGGGACAGCATCCCAAACAGAAATTTTAAGTTCCAAGTGCTATTTCACAGCAACAGGCATACACTGGAACATACTAGAACAACATATATTCTAACTGATAGTAAATCAGAGCACTAACAGCTAAACACTTCAGCACAACAATTTATGCTCTTACTGAGGGCAAAATGCGGATTTTGCAGGTGACTGGTTTGCAAATTCCTTTAACAAGGGTGGTCAATATCTGAAAAAAAAAGAGAAGACAAAAATCTGATCACAACGGTGGCATTATTGAAACTATCTTCCTCTCTCTCTTGAAAGTAAGTTAAAATAATGTAACACTGTTTACTATTCCTCTATAAAGAATCTTACATGCTAGACAAATATACACAATCTGTAACTCAATATACAATTTTATCCAGTAGATACACAAGACTACTTATAGTCTAAGACATTTTTACTGCCACTTCTTTGTTGATTTGAACTGGATTTTTAGAGACTAATTAACAGCTGCTGGAGTTTCAACACTGCTTTTAATATGACGTGACCAGTGAACTCTGATTTTAAAAAATATGCAGACACGTAAAACTCACAAATACTGCACCACACTGGAAGTTTTTAAACTGAAAAAAACCCAAAAGTAGCAGCTTTATAGTCCAGAACTAAATCAGGAATATTTATCTATAGCCTTAACTCCAGTGTCCTAAACTGATTATTCCACTCAAGCAATCACAAATTTGTTGTCTACGCAATTCATCCCTGCTGCCAGTAGAGCACAGGGCACAATTCTTCTCAAGGCAGCTCCAATCCCACCAGGTGATACTTACAGACTCTATTTTGTCAGATACTTACAGACTCTATTTTGTCAGGATCAGACAGCAGTGCTGCTCCCATACCTCCCTGGCAAAACAGAGAGAAGCTGTTACCCACTATGCAAACACATTTTTCAACTCAATTGTTTTGCCTAATAGCAGACCACAACAAAAGCACAATATTATATTCAGGGAAAAATGGCAAAATGTAAAATACAGGAGCATTACTGAACACCTTCATGCTACATTTCTTAGACCTGTATCAGAATAATTAAGCAGTAATTCAGGGCATCAGCTTGCTCTCATCACTTTAGGGAGCAGACAGGATTTCAGAAAGCTATTTTTAGCAAACATAATCATACATTTTCCTATTTTTCATCACTAACATAATTATGAACTATTTAATATTTTAGCTGTTCTTCCCACACTGTTTCATCTGCATACATAGATGCAGAGGCCAACAACATTTTTGTACAAATTTCTTTGACCCAGAACTATTGTTGGAGAATAACCATTTACCAGCACTTGTACTCCTGATCTTTCACCCTAGTACAAGATGGATATTTTGGTGTTTTGTTCTTAATTATGGTTCTGTGGAGCATTTGACATCAAAATGGAGTACCATGGTTCAATTTATTGATCCTTTATCTCTACACCAAGTGGCTTAGCAGTCCTAACAACCAGTTGGAATGCTCTGTTCTAGTCCCAGATACAGACTAATTTAGAACTGCATGTGCTTTATTAAAAAACAAACAACATTTTAAGTGATCCATTGTCCTTCCATTTAAAACTGACAAAGAACTGAATTCAGCATAGCTAAGCTGTGACTATATTTTGCTAATCATTTGCTCAGATGACAAATTGTGATTTCAGTTTTTATTAAGGCTAGGCAGAACTTATTTCACTCACCCAACAAATTAATGACTTCAGAAAAATATTAAAAAATACTAAACACTTCATTTTATCTAGCCTTTAAGAATTTAATTTTCTAACAGCCTATGTTATTTTACTGTATTAGGGCCATGACACCTTCCAGAGTGCTCCGCTTACTACAAACAATTAAATTTAATTTTTCATCAAAATTTTACTGCTTGAATTTGGAAACCAGACCATGTATTCTACACTCCATACTGCCAAGACAGAAAAAGCTCATTTAACGGTAATCAAAATCCACTTGCCTTAGTAGAGTATTCTTTTGGGCATCCCATGTTGATATCAATACCAGCCACATCACTCTCTCTGAAAGAGAAGGAAAAATCAAAATATTTTTTAGCATATTAGAACAAGAATCAAGAAACAGATATCTCGCCAGGTAATTTGTTCCATCATCATAAAGGCTTAAATGAGAACTTAAGGTAAATTTGAACTTCTGAATTTTTAGCTTCTCACTTATTTAAGTTAAATATATAAATCTTAATGATGGTCTGAAGATCAGATTCCTCAAAGGTTTCAATAACCAGTGCTGTGCAGAAGCTGCAAATACTCATCTTACATACCTTCTATATACTTAATCCCATATAAAGTATATCCACCACTAAATTTACCATTATCACTACAGCAAGTCCTATTGAAACTTCCATCTATACAAATGGAGGCTTAAAACCACCTTTTTAAGAGCCACTTTTAGTTTCTGCACAATACATTACTGGAGGCTTTAAACCCAAACAGTAAGGGACATTTTCAGGTGTATTGGCCTTGCAGCTGTGCAATACCCAGGGAAATTCATACTGGAGAGATCAAGGACACACTTGCACTAGCAAGAAGCCATCCCAGCACAGAATTTATGCAGCTGAACTTTTCTTGATTCTATCAAGAGCTACCTTGATGCTCTCAATCATAAAAAACTGTCTTCTACAATAATTGCTCTGTACAAAAAAAAATCCCAAACCCATGGTGGGAAGGGGGTGAGAGAAGATGACTTACACAAGCTTAGCTACTGCCAGGGCTCTTTCAGCATCTGCTGAACCCTGTTGGTAAAAGAAGAGGATCTATAATTACAATATACAATCAAATTAATAAAAAAACAAGGTGCTTACTTGCACATGTGTACAACTGTATTTGTTGTGAACATTTAATACAGACAGAGACCCACTGGATACTTAAAACATTTACCTACAGCACATACTGGAGTCAGCCACTGGATGATAAAAGATGATACAAAAAAGGATCCAAAGAGGTCTGTCTGCCCTCTTCACCTACAGCAATATCAAATGTTCTTAGCCCCTCAGCAACACATATTTATTTCAATGTTCTTAAGAAGCTCCACTAATAACAATTCTACAGACTCTACAAGCAACTTATTTCAGGGCTACATTACCACTGAAAAAGCTTTTTTCAGTATCTAACGCAGTCCACTCATGCTTCCCCCTTCCTCCAAGCCCATAATTTCTTGTCCTACACAGAGTGGTCTCTAAGAGCAAATTACTGTCTTTTTCTCCTCAGCACAGAGAATCTTTAATCCGTTTGTGCAATGCCAATGCACACATTAATCCTCTCTTGTCTATACTAAACAATGCTGCCTTGTTCAGTCTTTCCAGTGAGACTCTTTACAGGACAGTGCAAAACTTCAACGTGTGATCAGAGATCAGCACAATTTATATCCACATCCATAAGTACAGAAGTATCTAAGATACCTCCTACAAAACCAAGCTGCTATCTTAACCACCTCTTCTGAAAACAGCTCTAAGGAGAGCTTACAATGTAGAATCTTGATTTGTACCAACAGCTCAGAAATTCTGCAACACCTTTGGTGTGAAACCACCTCATTTAACTATGTTGTTAGAAGAATATCTCGTTCCTTACCATTTGGAAGACAACACGCTCTCTCTCCCTTTCACAAGTTCTGAAAACAACTCTGTCATTAGGTGCAACAAAGTCCACTGTTTCAAGTACTTCTGTATGAAATGAGAAACAGATAAAACAGGCAAAAATTCTGTACAAAGGTAAAAAATTTTTACAAGTCATATGACCATGTAATTTGTATATAAATGAAATGCCATCAAAGTCATTTGATGTTCTTTGAAAAGTACCAAAGCCCAGTGATGACTCAGCCAGAATGAACAGTACTATTTTTGGGAAGGGGCAGGAGGAGAGAGGAGATTTGTAGTGAACTTCTGTTTCCCAGCAGGGACATTGCAAACAACTGTTTCTATGCCACTCAGACAGGGCCAGGTCTCAAAGATACCTTTCTAAGAACTTGCAGTGACAATCATGTTATTCCAAGTCCAGCCCATGGACTTCAAGTTAATAAATGAATGATAAACAGTGAGGTCTTGTATGTGGGTGTGTATATCATCATGACACAAACAGCTAACATTTAAAAAGACACATAAAAAAAAGACAATTGGAAACTGTCTCTACTGCATCCAAACAAACTGGAAGTTAAAAACTAGAGCAGCAGACAGGTCTAAGGTAGCACTTCAAAAGCTTACTGTAAGTCCCTAGACACAATTCAGTGAGATTGTATGTACTGATACTTCACTATAATCCCTAGAAAAATGCTTCAGAAAAAGAATTACCCTTTCTCTTAACTAGAAAAGAGACTTACAGGTATTATCAAAAGAAATGCCATACTTACCATTTATAACCCTCTTACACTGCAGCATCTTTATGTCAATCAGCTCCTGAGTAGAAAGGATAAAAAAAATCTCAGTGAGATGAATTGTTTCAGCTCTAAACAGTTGCTCATTTTCTTAAGTAATTATCTAGAGAGATCAGCTTCTCTGAGCAACCTGTCCCAGTACCTCAGCACCCTCTGGTTAAAGAACTTCTTACTAATCTCAAGCTCTCCTCTCTTTAGTCTAAAACTTTTCCCCCTGGTCCTATCACTATCTGTCCTTGTAAAATGTTCCTTTCCCTCTTTTTTAAAAGCTCCCTTTAGCTACTGGAAGGGCCCAACGAGGTCTCCTCAGCGCCTTCTCTTCTCCAGAGAGAACAATCCCAACTCTCTCAGCCTGTGTTTGCAGGAGAGGTGCTCCAGCACTCTGATCAACACTGTGGCCTCTCTGGATCCACTCTAACAGGTCCAATAGTTCTTGCGCTGAGGACCCCACACCTCAATTTCAGGCAGCTTAAAAAAAAGTGTTTAAGAAACAAGGAGAGCAATGCTATGAGTGAAATACATGGATGTACAGCAGAACTAACCAGATGAGACATGAAGTCAGTCTTCAAAGTTCCTTCAAATTTCTGATTCTACTGAAACAAAATTAAAAAAAAAAAAAAACCAACCCAAAACCAAAAACCAACCTATCCCCCCAAATGCAAATAAAAGTACAACTTGAGGAAACTAGTATGGTGTTTTGTCTAAATTACTTAAAGTTACTGAACAGCCTTAAAAAATGGATTTGTCATAACTTGAGAATGGCTCAGAGAAATGCCTCAAGATATAGAGATTCTCCTTTCCTCATTTTTAATGGAAAACTATGCGTAAAAAAGAACAAGTCATACAATGAAAAAAGTACATTGTAGTTTCCTTAATAAAGTTATCAGAAAAAGCCTCATCTGCTCCTTCTCCATACCTCACAGTACACGATATCGGCACCATAGTCCAGAGCAAGCAGCCGCATTGGCAGTGTCCCCACCCGCACCATCGGAGCCAGGATCTTCTTTCCTCTGAAGCACAGCGGTGTGTTCACCGTCATTCCTGTTGCGGTACCACCTGAAAGGGAGAGCCCAGGGGGACTGCCACGGAGTGCCATTTCCCACCCGCAAACACAGGCGTGTTCTTTGCCGGGAAGGGGCGGTGGTGCCCCGCCGGCTGTGACAGGGCTCGCCGGGCAGCGGGGACCGGGCTCACCCAGCGTGAGGGCGCCGGGGGATGCTCCCCGCCCCACGGGCTCCTTCCCGAGCGAGGGGCCCCGCGCCGCCCCTGCCGGAGCCCCTCAGGGCCGCGACCGCTCCCGCGGTGGCGGCGCTGGGAAAGCCCTCAGCCGGCAGCGGAAAAGGGCGAAAGAAGGGAGCGGCACCGCCCGCCGCACTCACCCTCCTCGCGTGGCTCGGCCGCGGCTCCGCGGGGCGGGGAGAACCGGGGCCAGCGCCTGTTTCAGGCGTCATCGGGCAGCGCCACCGCCCCACGTGGGGCCGCGATGGCGCTTGGCCGGCTCGGGCCGGCGCTCGCCCTCCCGCTGCTGCTGCCGCGGCGGCCGGCGGGCAGCGGGTCAGCGGCGGCGGCGGGGAGCCCGCAGCCCCCCGGGGCCGTGGTGCGCGTCCCCTGGGCCCTGCGGCAGCGCCTGCAGCGGGGCGCGCAGCGCCGGCGGCGCGAGCAGAGGGAGGCGGCGGCGCCGCGTTCCGGGAAGCTGCTGCTGAGGAGCCGGCGGCCGGAGCTGAGCCAGCCCCGCTGGCAGACGGTGGGGCGCTGGGAGCAGCCGCCGCTGGTGTCGGCGGGCTGGAAGCACCGGAAGGCGTACGGGGATTACTTCCAGCTCGAGCCCTCGCAGGAGGCGGCTCCCGCTTTGCAGGCGCCGCCGGCTGAGGCGGGACAGGGCCCGACCTTCGCCGAGCTGGGGCTGCAGCCGGCGCTGCTGGCCGGCCTGGAGCGGCTCTCCATCAGCCGGCCCACGGCCGTGCAGCGCCTCGCCATCCCCGCGCTGCGCCGCGGCCGCAGCGCGCTGTGCGCCGCCGAGACGGGCAGCGGGAAGACTCTGGCGTACCTGCTGCCGCTGCTCGAGCGCCTGCTCGGCCGCCCCGAGGCGGCGGCGGCGGAGGCGGCGGGGCCGGCGGCGCCCCGCGGGCTGGTGGTGCTGCC